>NC_057715.1:92650134-92674412 GCF_004010195.1 Chiloscyllium plagiosum
GTATACTCCTACTTTCTTTATACTCTTCTAAGGATTCACTCGATCTATCCTGGCTATACCTTACATATGCTTCCTTCTTTTTCTAAATCAAACCCTCAATTTCTTTAGTCATCCAGCATTCCTTGTACCTACCAGCCTTCCCTTTCACCTTGACTTGAATATATTTTCTCTGGATTCTTGTTATCTCATTTCTGAAGGCTTCCCATTTTCCAGCCGTCCCTTTCCCTGCGAACATCTGTGTCCAATCAGTTTTTGAAAGTTCTTGCCTAATACTGTCAAAATTGGCCTTTCTCCAATTTAGAACTTCAACTTTTAGATCTGGTCTATCCTTTTCCATCACTATTTTAAAACAAATAGAATTATGGTCACTTGCCCCAAAGTGCTCCCCCACTGACACCTCAGTCACCTGCCCTGCCTTATTTCCCAAGAGTAGGTCAAGTTTTGCACTCTCTCTAGGAGGTACATCCACATACTGAATCAGAAAGTTGTCTTGTACGCACTTAATAAATTCCTCTCCATCTAAACCTTTAACACTATGGCAGTCCCAGTCGATGTTTGGAAAGTTAAAATCCCCTACCATAACTACCCTATTAGTCTTACAGATAGCTGAGATCTCCTTACAAGTTTGTTTCTCAATTTCCCTCTGACTATTGGTGGGAACTAGTGAAACCTGAAGTCATTGAGGTAGCGAATTCCTTGCATATGAATTTGGTATCTGTAGCTTAAAGCTTTAAAAGTTCAGAAAATTCTGTATGGAAAAATGTAGTGGATGCTATAAAATTAATAGTAGTTTAATTGGATAATTTAGTACTTAACAATTTTACTTCATTAGAATGATTTCCATTTCTGCATTATTATATCTCAAAACATAATACATACTATAAATTACTTGAAGTGCAGTGAGTGGGTTAGAGGTAAACCACAACCACTTTGCTTATACGAAGATCCCAATTAGTAATGAATAGTTTCCATTCTTGCTTTGCTTTCTAGGACCTTAGAACATCCTAAATTGATCTTTTGTCAATTAAATACTTTGGAAGGTGGTTACTGCAGTAATGAAGGAAATGTATTGAGATGAGTGATCAACTAATTTAGAGCAGTCAAAGACTAAGGAATGTAATTGAAAAGTGAGAACCAGATCTTTCAGGAATGAAATTAAGAAACACGTCTTACACATAAAGTGTGGCCGAAGTTTGGACTGCTTTTCTGCAAGCAGCAATTAAAGTGAAATACAATGTCAATGCTTGATCGATTGTTAAATTTAAATCCGGGATTGAGAGCAGCAATGCAATAAAAAGGGTAGTTAATAGGGTGGAAACCTTCCAGCTTTATGTATATGAAATGAAAAAGATTGGCTGTGACCCGTTAGAAGGCATATTTAGGGCAATGTCTTTTTGTATGTAGGAATATGAGTCAGCTGTTTTGGGGAAAAACAAATTTGTTAGCTTGAGACTGCTATGTCAATTTAGATGCTGTGGTGTCTTGGAAATTAATGTTTTCTTTGTATGTAGTGGCATTACATTTAATACAGAGGTGTTGATTATTGAAGATATTAATTTAATTCTTCTAATTCTATTTATGTATGAATCCAAATACCTATGGATTTGTATTGACATGAGATTATATGGTATGTGACTGCATAATCCAGTGAGAGTTTGGGACAATGAAAAGGAGCCCCGAAAACCAGAAATGTGTAACCCTCAACAAAAAAATTGATCTTTCAGTAAAATACTCTCAACACAAAGGAAAGCTTGACTACTCTCAGCCTCTATTGTGGGGAGTGAATGAGGAGGTAGCAAGTTTGGTTAGATACAGAAGTCTTGACTGTTTGTTCCACTCCAGCTTTAAGATCTAATGGTAAATACAGAATTAAAAAAAAATGTTTTACACACGAGTGTGCTTGGAATGTTGGATCTTGTTACTCTATGGAGTACTTGAGGTGAATAGGATACATTTATAGAGTCAAAGATGTACAGCCCAGAAATAGACCCTTCAGTCCAACTCGTTCATGCTGACCAGATATCCTAAAGTAATCCACTCCCACGGACATTTGGCCCGTATCCCTTTCAATCCTTCCTACTCATATAGCCATCCAGATGCCTTTTAAATGTTGTGATTCTACCAGTCTCCATCACTTCCTCTGGCAGTTTGTTCCATACGCGCACCACCCTTTGCATGAAAAAGTTGCCCCTTAGGTCCCTTTCAAATCTTTCCCCTCTCGCCCTAAATCTATGCCCTCTAGTTTGGGGCTCCCCCAACTCAGGAGAAAAGACCTTGTCTATTTATCATGCCCCTCATGATTTTATAAACCTCTTTGAGGTTACCCCACTGCCTCCAATGCTCCAATTAAAATAGCTCCAGATTATTCAGCCTCTCCCGAAAGCTCATTCCCTCCAACCCTGGCAACATCCATGTAAATCTTTTCTGAACCCTTTCAAGTTTAAAGTTTAACAACATCCTTTCAATAGCAGGGAGATCAGAATTACACACAGTATTCCAAAAATATTTAAGAAAGTTCTCAGTACACGAGCTAGAAAGGATAGAAGGATATGCTTAATATGGTTATATTATGTTGAAAGGAGGAGGCTCGTTTGGCACACAAACACCATCATGGTCAGTCTGGTCATTTGGATTGCTTATAGATTTAAATTCCAATAAAACACTAATATCCTAAAATCAATTTGGATGATACAGCAATAACTTTGCATTAATCAAGTGAGCTTAAAGTGTCAAGGTTCATATCAGTATGCTAAAAAAAAAAGTACTGCAAATTGTACAATAAATGGTTAATTGATATGGAGGTATTAGGCTGGCGGGGTGGACAAAGTCAGAAGTTACACAACACCAGGTTATAGTCCTCACCTGATGAAGGGGCTGTGCTTCGAAAGCTTGTGATTTCATAAACCTGTTGGACTATAACCTGGTGTCATGTGACTTCTGACTTTGGTTAATTGGTGAGATCACATACTGACATCAGACTCTTCAAATTGCCATTTAGATATTTAAAATACTCCATGAATTCTCATTTAGATATTCTTCTTGTTTATGTCTGTCTTGTTATTCAGGAAACCAGAACTGGTATAGCTGCACAATTCTATTCATATACAGCTTGTAAGGCATCGAAAATGATTTCCTAAATCAGTAGGAACTTCTGTTCAACAGATATGACACAATCACAGTAATCCAGTTTATCAGCTCTTTCATCTAGTGTCATAATCTTTGTGCACACTTAACATGGAAGCTATATCATCTTTCAGATACTTCAAAGAATCCAACATACAACATTTTGACATTCTAGTCTTTTGGCTAGAAATAATTTTTCTGATCAACCTGTCCAGCAATATCATTACACACCACTGGAGCAGGTCAGACTTGAACCTGGTGCTCCCAGTCTAGGGGTAGGTGTGCCACAAGAGAACCCCTATGACATGTTCTTCTAGACTACCTCACAATAGGAAGCATCTTCATGTTTTCTTTATCAATCCCCTTTCGTATCTTACATACCTTAATTAGACCTTCTCTCATTCTTCAAACTGTAGCAAGTACAGGCTTAAACTGTTTAATCTCTCTTCCTAAAGTGTGTTTGGTAGTGGGAATTGCATTTAATCATGTGGGAAGGTGGTGGATAGGGAGACTTCTGCCTATCTACTACTGCCAATAATTATGTCTGGGTGGGAAGGTTTGTGAAACACCTTCCCATCCCAATACAGGTAATTAATACTGTTGTGGATGGATAGTGAGTTGGCAAGGGGCAGTGGCTCACAATGTGAGAAACCGAAAAAGGTATGCCCAACAGTGGGCTTCCAAGGATGGTTCTTCATTCAAAGGTACTCATTGTTAGGTGAAGGGGCCAAGCATCAGAAGTGGGAGGTTGTGGAGGTCTAGAATCTGGTTTCCAGCATCTGCAGCCCTTGTTTTTACCAGGTTGTGGAAGTCTGCTGATCGCTAACAATATTTACCCTTCTTTCCAACACTCCTCCCCACCATCACTCACCAATGAACTGAGTCTTTTGGTGATCTTGGGCATTAGGGTGGAGCATATTCACAGTAGCCACACCCTCTTTTGTGGCAATGCCAAGCAACAGACAGCTGATGGCCTGATTGGCTAACAGCTCTTGCCACTGGGAGATGTTCACCATCCCCACCCAAACTCCCAAGTCTGTGATACAAGAGAAGTCTAATTAAGTGCCTGAAAGTAGGGAATAAAGTTTTCTTGTCAGCTCTCCAGCCATCACCTGCAATAAATTACCCAACTGAAATCTGTGACAATCAACAGTAATATTTAATATAAGAATCAGGAAAAGGCAATTCAGCTCCTCAAACCTGCTCCAATATTTGATACAATCATGGCTGATCTCATCTCAGCCTCAACTCCACTTTCCTGCCCACTCCCCTTTAACTCATCATTAATTAGAAATCTGTCTTATCTCCTTCTTTAAATTTATTCAGTATCCTGATATTCACCACTCTCTGCAGTTCAATGCCATAAATTCACAACCCTTTGAGAGAAGTAACTCATTTTTACTTTAAATCTGCCAAACCTTAGACTAGGAGCTCACCTAACTTTTAAAAAAAAATGTAACTATTTTTCTGATCAACCTGTCCAGCAATGTCATTACACACCACTGGAGCAGGTCAGACTTGAACCTGGTGCTCCCAGTCTAGGGGTAGGTGTGCCACAAGAGAACCCCTATGATATGTTCTTCTAGACTACCTCACAACAGGAAGCATCTTCATGTTTTCTTTATCAATCCCCTTTCGTATCTTACATACCTTAATTAGATCTTCTCTCATTCTTCAAACTTTAGCAAGTACAGGCTTAAACTGTTTAATCTCTCGTCATAAAACAAGCCTTTAATCTCTGAGCTTAATCTAGTAAATCTTCTCTGAACAACCACCAATGCCATTACATACTTCCTCAAGGAAAGGGATCAAAACTGCATGCAGTCCTCCAGATGCAATCTCTTCTACAGTTGCAGCAATGCTTCCCTACTTTTATACTCTGTTTCTGAGCAACAACTGTTAAAATTTCATTTGCCCTCCTTATTACCAGCTGTAACCTGCATTCATTAAACAATTATAGATTGGTAAGTACTGCACATTTAAGCAACTGATAGCATTGCTATTCTTAGATTTATCCTTCATTTAGTTAAAAATTTCCCATCAAGTTTCATTAAAGTCATCTAAAATCCTGTTACTAAATGGATTAATACGCGATAATATATATTAACTGTGTGACAATACAGATCATACAGGAAAAGGCTTAAACAGCTGCTTCAGCCTTTGAAAAATCCAATCAATCCTGAGTGCCCCTTTGAAAACAATGTAGTCCTTTAATAAACATTAGTTAACCCTCTAAACACTGGAGGGCAATACAAACCAATTACATAAGATGTATTAAACTGTCAGCATAATGGGAAACGATGTAGGCTCTTATAAATGTTACCAATCTCTGAATGTTGAGTGTCATTAACTACTCTCAAATGAGTTTTTTTAAGCTTGCTTTCTCTCTTGTAGCTGCTGACTTTAATCTGTCCACAGTTTAAATGAAACGTTGGCCAATTTATTTTAAATGGACTAAAGCTTTCCATTAAAACAGTTTCAAGGGTGCCAGCAATTCTCTGACACCTTGCCTTAAATACCACTTGAATATGTTATTTTAATCAACCTTTTCAGAAAGGTTCCGGAATACCTTCTGGACTAGAGATAGGAACACTATCACTGTGCCACAAGAGTTCCCATAGTATGTAATGACATCCCACCCAGACCCATTCCCCAACCCTATCCCTGTAACCCTGCATTTCCCACAGCTATTCTACCTAGCCCACACACTTTTAGCCTGTGGGAGGAAACCAGAGCATCTGGAAGAAACCCACACAGACACAAGTAGAACGTGCAAACTCCATAGAGTCACCCAAGGCTAGAATCAAACCTGGGTACCTGGCACTATGAGGTAGCAGTATTAACCACAGTGCCATCCATAAATTGTGACAGAGATTTCAATACTTTAGACCAGGGGTCCCAAGAGAGACTGATGTTTGAGGAATTTTTCTATGATGCTGCCTGAGTCATAAGTTATTTAAACAGACAAGGTTCAATCACAAGCAAAGGTACAGTAATACAACTCGCTGCTGCAAAAGGTCAGATACTCCTGGATAGGACCAGAACAAGGTAAATATTTTAAGTCACACTAACTACAAGCATAATTGACTTTGAACTATTCTAAATACCTCAAGGAAGTGCTATTCATTTTTTCTACATTTTTGTAAACTGATTTTATGTTTCATTCTTATTCATTCAGATGCTACTTTAAATAGTTTACTCATTGCTGAGTCCCAACTCCCTCTAAGTCAGCTGTGGTGCCAGACTTGATAACGTGAGTATCGCAACTGTCACTGTGCCATGAGTAGGTGAGAGATTGTATTAGAAAGCACAGCTGCAGTCTGAATGCTGTCTCTCTCTCTACATTCAAAATAGTTGTCCCCAGCAAATAATACTGTAATTTAATTTTTAGCAACTATAAGGACTGGAATAATAGTTTTTTCTGGTATTAGCATTGAAATCATTGAATATTTATATGACAATCCTTTGTCCACTGTTTAAATAAAATGTTGGTCCATTTATTTTAAATAGGCTACTGCCTTCCATTAAAAACAGTGCCCAAAGGAATGTTATCCAAACATTGTTGTGCGTCATGCACCAATATAGCAGGTTATAATTTCTAGGCTGGCACTTTAAATTAGAATGTAGGTTTAGTAGTAAAGCCAATTCTATTACAACCAAAACAATTAGATAAAATTATCTCTTTAAACCAGAAACTGGAATACGTAAAACACAGAATCATCCGCTATTTTTAAAATCAGTTTTCTACAGTGTTCAGACTTGTTACAAATTGGATTTGGTTTTTAAAACCTCCTCTACATATCCAGAAGATTATAAGTAAACAGACATATTGCAATCTGAAAATCCTTTGAAGCATGATGAAAGGAGATGGGTTCACAATGAGATGGAGTCAAAGCTGACAGTATGATCACATCAAGCAACAGCAACACAATATCCTTTGAATCATTCTGAAACAAAGGCTAAATAAGAAGAAAGATATTTTAAAGTCCAGAAGAAGATAATAAAGTCCCAGAAGAAGATAACAGAAACCAACTTGACAAATTAAACTGCATAATTATTACCAATTATGTATAGTGGTTTGTCCATGTCATGAACCAAAAATTTTAATATCACCAAAAATTGTGAAATTAAATCTCGTGATTAAAAACTTCTTGTTGGTGAAGTTCTTTTTATTACTTCTGATACTTTTAAATAAACTTCTAGGGTTCGAAGCTCCGAGGTGTTTTCGTCTGTTATGAGTTAGTGCATGTTACCTGTTTATGATATTTACCTTTCTATTAATTGTTCAATTCTGCTCCATTTGCAATGCTTTGCTTACAAAGTACTTTGTGACAAGCCAATAATTTAACAAAAGTGATCCAAGTAAATTGGTGAGAACACAAAGACTGCCATGGAGCCCACTCAAATCCAAGTTTTCCCTGAACACAGCCTGAAGCTTGTTCCCAAGATCCCTCAGTGCACATGGTCAGAGATTTGTGGGCTTTAAATTGTCACATTTTTATTGATCTTCCCTCTATGCTCCCTTGTCGCACCCAAACCTAAAATTTACTTTCTCCATTCCTTCCAACTTCTCGTTCCCGCAACCAACAATGTGAAGTGTAACTCTGTTCTATCTTCACAGATGCTGCCAGATCTGCTTAGTTTCTGCAGCAATTTCCATTTTTGTTAAATAAGGTCGCCTTATTCAAGTACAATCTACTGCTGATAATTCAGCCATTTATTTTCACGAGCAGTTTTGAACAATGTACCAATCCTGTCCTAGTAGCCCCTAACATAGCTTGGTGTCAAACTGTTTGATAATATTCCAACAAAGCATCTGAGGATCCTTCAGATAGTAAAGTTGCTATATAAAAATGAAATTACAGATGTAAGAGTAAATCAGCTGATAAAACTAGAAGTTTCAAAAATATTTTTTTAAAAATTAAGACTCTTTATCTGAATGCATGTAACGTTCAAAACAAACAGATGAACTGACAATACAATTTGAGACAAGCAAGTAAGATCAAATAGCCTTTATAGAGACATGGTTGAAGAATGACATTGATTGGACAGGAATATTGAAGTGCACGTGACATTTAAGAACAGGAATCTAGAAAAAGGTTGAGAGGTGGTTCTTTTGATTAAGGATGACGTTAGCACAGCGGATGCTGTTGGGAGAAAGGTTTACCCGACCAAAACCTGGAATAGGTGAATTGTCTGACAAAGGAAAGCTGAACAAGCCAGACCTTTATTTGTCCAAATTTAGAAAAGTAAGAGGCGACTTCACTGAAACATATAAGAACCTGACCAGACTTCACCGAGTAGATGTAGAAAAAGATGTTTCCTCTGGTGAGAGAATCTAGAACTGGAAGTCACTATTTAAAAAGTAAAGATTGCCTCTTTCAGGCAGGAATAAGAAGTTTCTTTTTCTCACAGAGGGCACCAAATCTTCGGAAACTTGCGTGCTACGCTTTTGCAATTAACACATTTGGACAATTTCACAGTTTCTTCCTCAAAAAGCAGTGAAGACAGAATAATTGAATTTTAAAACTTTTGACAGTGGTAGGTAAGCATGGGGTGAAAGGTTATTGGTGTAGGCAGGAAGATGAAGTTGAGGTTAAAATCAGCCATGATCATATTGAATGGCACAGCAGATTCGAAGAGTTGAGTGCTTTATTCACGCTCCTAATTCAAATGTCCGTCAGTTGGTGTCGTAATTTGAATGAAACAATATAAATAACACGTTGGAATTTTGTACTTTAACAAGATTTATCAGCTAATTTAAGGTCAGAAGCATTAAATTACAAGTAAATTGTGCTTGTCAATGCTAGAAGGTTTATGTTAACAATGTTATTTTGTTCTCCCTTTGGTTTTTCTCCCTTGCTCTGAGGAGACCCCTTGCATAAAATATTGGACAAAAAAATTAATTGAAATTTATCTCTCTCCAATTAATTAGACAGGTTTCTGTAGTAAATAGCAGAGTCCATTAAGTCCCCAGTTCAATCTGTCCTAAGATAGCTAATTTCTGTTAAGGCAGTATTAACAGAACATGACAACTAGCATGGGAATTACTGATGTAGGAAAGAGAAAACCATACTGCTATATCTGATCAATTTGCAACATTTCTTACGGTAAGTATATACATGTGATGGAAGACAGGTGGAGCAGGATTAACATTGGCAGTGCCGTGCCTTTGGTGACAAGCTTGTTGATATTTAGGTATAGATAGCACCCCTTTGGTCAATATATTAGACAGTGCCTAGCAACCATAAAAAGGATGGATTCACTAAACACCTTTCACATCCTCAGGATTCCCCAAACTGCTACGCAGTCTATGAGAAGTGGAGGTATGATGGCATAGTGGTATTATCACTGGACTGGTCACTAGTGAAATTTACAATTCTCCTTAAAGGAAGGAAATCTGCCAATTTTTCCTCGTCTGGTCTACATGTAACCTCACACCCAAAGCAATGTGGTTGACTCTGCACTGCCCTCTGAAATGGCTAGCAAGCCACTCAGTTCAAAGGCAATTAGGGAAGGGCAACACATTGACATCCACACCCTATCAAAGAATAAAGGACAACAAAACACTTATAGTAATTTAGGGAATTAAGTCAGCCAATCTGCAAGTAACATGGTTCCATAAATATTAGGAAGAAATGGCAATAATGTTTTTTGGTGGTGTAGCATCGGTGATTGACCAGAATACCAGCAGAGCTTTGTTGCTTCTCAGCTACACAATGGAATCTTTTACATTAACACAATAAGAGAAACAGGGCTTTCAGTTTGCAATAAGTGACACGCATCCTTTCTAACAATGCAGTATTCCCTTAGTGCTGCATTGCAGTCTTCACAGTATGGTTTGAACCTCATGTCCTCTTAGCACACGGAATTACTAAAAAGTGGAAAACGGATTCCTCTCAGAAAAAGTTGCTTGGATTTAAAGAAAATGAAGCAAACATTTTTTCTTGGAATGCATGCTCAAATGTCTAAAAAGAATACAAAGAGAATGTGCTGGAAAAATTCAGCAGGTCTGGCAGCATCTGTGGAGAGAGAAACAGTTAACATTTGAGAATATGACTCTTCTACAGGGCCATTGGAACATTTTTTGCTTTTGATTTCAAATATCCAGAATCCAGTGTGTTTTGCTTTTTTCTAAAAACACCTGTTATAAGAGCAAAACTATATCTATATGGATGAAGATGAGATTTTATTCACTTCCTCCTGAATATATAACATATACTTTCATTTCCACTTCGCTGGTTCACAAAATTAGTTTGCCTAAAGGAGTACAAAATACTCAAGTCGCAAAGACTGAAAACCATGAAACCATAAAGAGTCAGAAGTTAACTCTAAACAAATCTAATGACCCCTGTCAAGTGCATAAATCGTGGCATGCCACCTTGCATTAAAGATAAAGAGATGTCATGGAGGGAAACATTAGTTGACTGGACACATTTTATGGAAAACCCTCAAAATGAAGTCAAGGACATATACTTTGACTGCCAACACAACTCAAAATTATATACAACAAATCAGAACTGAGATATGCACAATCCAATGCCCAGCATCCTCTTTCTGCAGTGAAGTTTCTGCTGAATTTTGAACTTCGTGACCTAGTTCTGGCAAGTAGCTCCTTCCTCCGTACATACCGTCCCATTCCCTCTGTATGAATGCTTTCAAACATTTAAATGCAGATAATTGCTAACATAAGTAGGATACGCTTCAGTAACCTGTTTTTAAAGTGTATTTGCCACCAGTTTCATCAGAAGCAAGGGGACAGGGTTGTGACATCACAGAATTTTGTTAATGATTCAGCGAGGAAATAATCATGACATACATATGGATGGACATTCATGTTTTGCATGAAAACCAAGTGGGAAAGTATGCATTCACAGGTTTCTGAAGATAACACAATATTTAGAATGGAGATGGGTTGACATAACTTGAAAAGTAAATTATCTCCACTGAAACAGCAAATGCACAATCAGCACCATGTAGAAATCCCTTAAAGACATAAGAAATAGGGAGCATAATTAGGCCATTTGGCCCATCAAGTCTGCTCTGTCATTCGATCATGGCTGATATATTTCTCTACCCCATTCTGTCTTCTCTCCATAACCTTTGATCCCCCTACCAATCAAGAATTTATCTATCACTGTCATAAAGATACTCAATGACTTGGCCTCCACAGCCTTCTATGGTAATGAATTCTGCAGATTAACCACCCTCTGACTGGAGAAATTCCTCCTCACTCAGTTCTAAAGGGTTGTTCCTTCATTCTGAAGCTATGCTCTCAGGTCCTAATCTCTCTGATGAGCAGAAACATCTTCTCCAGGTCTACTCTAGCGTCTCAGTATTTTATCAGTTTCATTGAGTCACCCCATCATCTTTAAAAACCCCATCAAATACAGATTCAAAATTCTCAACCGCCCTTCAACAACTGGATCATTTTTGTAAACCTCCTTTGGACCCCTTTTAACGTGAGCACATCTTTCCCTTAGATATGGGGCCCAAAACTGCTTACTTTTCCCAATGCGATCTGAACGGAGCCTTATACAGTCTCAACAGTACACCTCTGTTCTTGTGTTCTAGTCCTCTTGAAATGAATGCTAACGTTACATTTGCATTTCTATCTGCCAAATGAACCCACGTTAATCTTGAGAATCCTCAGATTTTCAAAGCCTTTGCCCATGTTGAAAATAGCTTATGTCTCAATTCTTCCTACCAAAGTGCATTACCTTACACTTTCTCACATTGTATTCCATCTGCCATTTCTTTGCTCACTCTTCTCACCTGTCCAGGTTCTTTTGCAGCCTCTCTGCTTTCTCAACATTTCTTGTCCCTCCATCTATTTTTGTATCATCTGCAAACTCAGCAACAATGCCCTCAGTTTTTTTTGTTCTGAATGTTAATCTACAACACAAACAGTTATGGTCCCAATACAACCCCTGTTAATCACTGACTGCCATTCTGACAAAGACCCGTTTATCCATATTCTGCCTTCTGCCAGTCAGCCAATCCTATATCCATGCCAATATCAGGCTCCTAACACGATGGGTCCTATCTTAAAGCGTCCTGTGTGGCATCTTGTCAAAGCCTTTGATCAAACCGATCAAATCCACTGGCTTTCTTTCACCTAACTTGCTCATTACATCCTCAAAGAATTCTAAGAGATCTGTCATGCATGATAAAGACAGGCTGATTCAGCCCTATTTTACCAATTACTCCAGAATCTCCTCAATAATAGATTCTTTATATGTTACCAATGACCAAGGTCAGGCTAACCAGCCTATAGTATTCTGTCTTCTGTCTCCCTCCCTTCTTAAACAGGAGTGTTAAATTAAAACATTTTCCAGTCTTCTGTGACCCCCCTGACTCCAGTTATTTCTGAAAAATGGCTCCACCATCCCTTCAGCTATCTCCTGCAGAATCCCAGGATGTTATCCATCTGGTCAGGGTGATTTATCCACCTTCAGATCTTTCAGCTTTCCCAGCATCTTAGGCATGGCCACTCCACTCACCTATGTCCCCTGACACTTGAAGTTCTGGTTTGCTACTGATATCTTCCAACGTGAAGACTGATGTAAAGTACCTATTCAGTTCCGTCGGCATTTCTTTGCTCCTTATTACTACTTCTCCAGCCTCGTTTTCCAGTGGTCCAATTCCATTCTTGTCTCTCTTGTAACTTATTAGGTATTTATATTCATATTTTTCAACTGTTTTGATGAAATGCAGGTAATAGGATGAAGCAATAAGATAGCAAAGATTCTTGATGACTGTGAACTTTTTCTAAGCTTTCATTTCATGGGGTGGTGTGTTCTGATGCTGTTAGCTTTAATTAGATTAGATTAGATTACTTACAGTGTGGAAACAGGCCCTTCGGCCCAACAAGTCCACACCGCCCCGTCGAAGCGCAACCCACCCATACCCCTACATTTACCCCTTACCTAACACTAGGGGCAATTTAGCATGGCCAATTCACCTAACCTGTCATCTTTGGACTGTGGGAGGAAACCGGAGCACCCGGAGGAAACCCACGCAGACACAGGGAGAACGTGCACACAGTCTGAGGCAGAAATTGAACCCAGGTCTCTGGTACTGTGAGGCAGCAGTGCTAACCACTGTGCCACCGTGCCGCCCTGGTTTGAACAAGAAAGAAGGCTGTAATGTAAGCAGCAGCAAATGGGCAGTGCTTATGATACCAATAATTGTTTAATGCATATAGACATACACAGAGGAAATTAACAGAAAGGTAAATTGGTATTTGAGGTAACCAAGCAATGAAGCAGAAGCATGTAATGACAAGATACACATGAAGCAAATCTAAGAGTTTGCTCTGCGGGCATTAATTCACAATTGCTAATTTAAATAGCGTAAAATCCTCCATTACTGATTTCAGATTTCCATACTGTATTGATGTCAACTGTCTCATGAAAATCTCCTGTCACTCTGTGCCACAAATCATAACTAGGTACGTTTAACTTGGCGTGAGAAGTGGACTAGAGGGTATGAAGAAAACGGTGTCAAAAATAATTTTGTTCAAAACTGCATTTGATATTGTGATGTAAAAACAGTTGTGTAAATAGACATTTTAAGCTCAATCCAGATCAATGGAAAAACACATCTGTTGGTGCAAATTTCAGGTCTCAAATCAATACATCCCTGTTAAGTTGTTATAACACCATCCCTGCTGCATCTCTGCTCTACAACAACCTGCAGATGAAGTGAATTTCTTTTCTATTAATTGCAGAATATAAAATCAACACAGAGGAACTGAACATAGAGCAGTAATTTATGAATTATTAACATATGTTATCGAGTAGTCTCTAAACTCCCTTGTATTGGGCTGAATGTCTCAAGTATTGACCGGTTTCAAACACTGGTTATAAACATGAGAAACTCAGACTGCTGTATCATCCCATTGCACTGTCTGCTAGACTCAAATTCAATTTATACTTTTAGCCCTGCAGCATGGCACAATCTGAACATGATATTCCCCACAGGCCTTATACAGAAGATCGCCAGACTCAATTCTTGGGTTGCAAGGTATTAAATTCCCTACGCAATGCATTCGAGACTTTTGATTTGCAGCTAAAGTCAGCAGGAAATTCAGATCAGGCACTTAGACTGACCTGGCGTGAATCGCTTATGTTATAGTTCCAGATAACACTGAGAAGGCGCAGTGGGCATTTTTACTCTCTGTCATCCATTTCTATTGGCTAAGTTGCAAACTTCCTGCTGCAAATTAGCAAGATTTTCAAAAATGTTACACAAACAAATATTTCATACTGTATGCACACTACATTTTGTAATTAGATATTTGTATAAGCGGGGCCTGCTTAAATGAATCCAAAGAAATTCTCATTCAATACAAATGAGATGTGTGGTCAATTAACACAATGTACACTGATGCCTAGCAACAGTCATTACAAATCAAATTAGTGTAGAGTTTAGCAATAACTCGTGATTTCATACCCAACAATATGTAGAAAAGATATTGTATGCAGCTACAGCATAAACACCAACATTTTAGAATTATAAAAAGGTCAACGCAGTCCATTTTAACTTGCATCTTCTTCCAATTTCACACAATGTTACCAAATTATTATATTTTTTCTTGTGAACTATGCTTACTTTTCTGCGTATTTTTGAGTCTTCGCATTTTCTATGTGCTCACGAGTGAAAATGAAACAAAAGTAAACCTGTGAAATGATTACATTTTGCTGAGCTATGACAAAATACAACCATGTCCTCCGATTAATACCTAGGTACTCATTAACCCACTTGCACATTTATTGACAATTAAATTTCTAATTTGTAAGTGCCTGGATAAGTCCAGAGGAGGGCTTGTGAACGCATGATTTAATTTATCTAACACTTGTTTCGTAACTGTCCAGTTTTAAAATTAACAATGTTTTTATTTTATTAACTGACTGCCAGGACCACCACTCCTCATCCCATTTCCTTTCTCTCATATGAGTTTAAATTGCAACCTCTTCTTTGCGCTTAAATTCTGTGTATCGAGGAAGAATTCTCATACATTTTGAGGCAATCCCATGCAGACTCAATTTCAAAAACCATCCTTATGTCTGAATGTAAGTGTATATGCTCTGCAATATGTCCAAATTAATCCTTCTTTTTGTGTTAGTAGTATACCTGTAATTACATTTGTGCAACAATGTTAAGCAGTTCACTTCTCTTTCTTATTTTGTGATCTACATATGTAGCCATTTTTTTCCTCATTTTGACCACATGATGCCAATACTGAAATAGTCAAATCTCACAGGTGTAGTCAATGGATAAAGAAAGAAAAGGGTAATGAGAGGGTGGTGTTACAAACCAGCCTCTTCAAAAGAGCACATCAAAGTTCTGCTGCTTTTGTAACCCAATTCAAAACTAAGCATAAAAGGTCAAATGCTGGCCTGGCTGATTCCAGCGATAGCATCCAGAGCAGAACTGGCAACATAAACAATAAGCATCAGAGTTCTGAACGGTTGTTATTAATTCTTCAGTACAAATGTTGAGAATGGGTATGAATGAACCACAAATGCTTACAAATCAACCACAATCTAATAGTTACAACAGTTCACAATGAAAAGCATACCTTCATTCATTTTATTCAGAAAGGGGGTGCAATCAGCTTATTCTCATACAGGAATATAATTGATATTCATCACTTAGCTTAACATTTATAATGTTACAGACCTGAAATACTTTCCAAAGTTGCAGTGAGTGGCATTTTGATTTTTTCAATAGAGAACAGCATTGTATTTCCATAGTCTTTTGTAGTTTTTATAAGTTCATGGTTGGTTTAAGCAGTACTGTGGTATCACTCTGTCATTGCAATGTCGTAACAGCAGGGATATTATTTTATTAAATTTACCACTGGCTAGCTGACACTGCAGCACAGCTGAAACTGATGTTGTTGAACGTTAAGAGTTACAAAAATACATTGCTTTATTAAAATCATACCATGCACAATTCTCTGAAATGTTGGCAGGTAAATAGGTCACTTAATGTGCAGCTGAACCACAGATTTAGCTCAGCATCTCTGGACAAGTTGTATGAAAAATTAACATGGGTTCTTGTTCCTAATGTTTTGACACAACGTATTGTCTAGTTCACATGTGAAAAGAATCCAATTTGCTAAAGTGCCAGATTAAATGCCAAAGATTAAAGATTAGTCAAAGTCCAGGTATATGCTTTTCTAATCAGTTTTATTTCAGCTTATACAATACAAAACTCAACATACGGACTACTTGTTCCACATGTATCCATATCCAGATCTCACTCAATTATCCCTTAATTAAAGTATAATTAGCCTCGTTCCATTTGGTCTAAGCCATACCAACTAAGCTGCATGGCAGGCTGCACCTGTGCAATTATAAACTATTGCACAACAGAATCTTTGGAAGAAGACTTGAGAAATCTAGGAGGGCTGTATGTTTTGAAGAGTATGGACATCTGGGACAACAAAAGTGATCTTATCAATAGAAGCAAAATACTGCAGATGGCTGGTGATCTGAAAAAAGTATAAAGTGCTGGAGAAGAAGGCTACTTCTACAGATGCACAATGGAAAGCATACTGTCCGGGTGCATAACAGTCTAGAATGGCAACTGCTCTGCCCAGGACTGTAAGAAACTACTGAACTGCTGGCAGATCATTATGGAAGCCAACCTTCCATCCATGGACTCCATTTACATTTCTCGCTGCTGCAGAAAGACTTCCAACATCATCAAAGACCCATCACACCCAGTAATGATCTCCTACAACCTCTTCTGGCAGGTAAAAGATACATGAACCCTGAACACGCAGACCAGTAGGTTCAAGAATAGCTTCTTCCCAATTGTTATTAGACTGATGAATGGACTCTCTGGCCTCCAACAATGCTGATCTTGCTAATGTTGATCTTGCATACCTTGTGCATGTAACCTGTATGCCTCTGTCTAAGTTTCTTTAATCTGTACATCCTTGCTTACTATGATCTGTCTGTACTGCTTGCAAACAAAGCCTTTCACTATACATGTGACAATAAATCAATCAATTGCAGCAGAATTCTATGAAAGCCCAATGCAAATTGGAGGATCAGCACTTCATTTTATGCTCACGCACTTTAGTGTTCCAGATTCAACATTAACTTCAACAAGTTCAGAGTAAGAATACTACCCTCCACTTTAATTACACAATTCTCTTTCACTCAATATCACATTTGCATGGAATTCCCCTCTGCAGAGCTGACCTATTTACTATTTTTAACACTCACAGGTAGAACCTATTCTTATCTATTTCTTTCCTTTTGGTTTTTGCTCTGGGCACCCTCACCAGCTGGTCCACTCACTCCTCATCTCACTTTGCCAACAGCATAAAAACCTTCATTTTCCGGCCCCCTTTGGTTTCAGAGATGAAAATGTTAATTCTGTTTCTCTCTGCACAGAGGCTGCCAGATCTGCCGAGTTTATTCAGCACTTTCTGGTTCTGTCATGAAGCTGATTATTTGGAGATTTGTCACTTGTATTTTTATCTGGGAACCTGCTATGTAACCATGCTTACTAAATCCTTCATTTAACTCTCAAGGATAACACTTCCTTAGCATTTTGGAATGAGAATCAATAGCAATGACAATGTACATCTGACTTTTTCCAAAATCTTTGACATAATCACCAATGCAAAAACTTGGAAGAAAACATATAAATCAAAAGAGTAACTGGCAATGCTACATCAGACTTCCACACGATGACCTTACATATGTTCATGCAGGTTCTAAGCTACTACACATAACCACAGTGAGATTTAAACTGAATTCAAGCTGAACATACACATGTAATTCTGTCCACAACTATACATAACGGTGCATCCAGAATGAGCTGCTTTTATGTCGACAAAGGAGTTTTCAGTTTTGCATAACTCTTCTTATTTCATTATTGCTTTTACAATTATGTTTATTTATGCTTTCATGCAAGTCAGATTTTTACAGCAATTGCTTTCAAACGCAATGAAGATACAAGGTGATTGCTTTCCCATCCTTTAGGAATCAGAGTGCTTCCTGTATCTGGCATCATCAAGTTTCGAGAGTACAACATAAGCAGTTTGGCTTCTTCCCAACCCAGTCAATCGCTGTTCTTCTGTGGTTCATTATTCCGAATCTCATTAAACCAATTTCAGTAAAACCATTATTCAGTTTACCATACTGTTTCATATCCTATAATACTTTTTGGCAGGCTTACCATCTGTCTTCATAAATGTGACTGAAATGATTAGATTTTAAGATTTTTTTCTTCAGTAAAGTTAGTCCCAATGTATTCAGAGAAAAATTGATATTGCATTTATAAAATAGCTTACATGTCTTTAGGACATCCCAAAGTGCTTCAAAACCAATGAATTACTTTGTCATTTCCAATTTCCTCAAGATAGTCAAATACCAATAAGCTGACACAAAAAAGGATGTAAAAACGATTCACAGGAATGGTTCCAGGAATGAGGAACCTCCAGTACTTAGATTGGAGAAGTTTGGATTATTTTCATCAGAGCAGTGAAGATGGAGAGGATATTTATAAAGGTCTTCAAAGTCACATGGGTATGGGCAGCATAGATAGGGTAAATAAACTATTCCAATTGGTGAACAAGATGGCACAGATTTAAGCTAACTGGCAAAAGTAATAATGATATGTGGAGAAGCTTTTTAACACATCAGTGGTTAGGATCTAGAATGGACTGCCTGGGAGTAAGCTGGAGGTAGGTTCCACCACAGAATTCAAGAAGGAATTGATTAACCTTAATGGAGGAATGTACAGAGTTATGGAAAGAAGGCAGGGGAGGAGCACTAGGTGAATTGTTCCCTCAGGAACAGACATGATTGACTGAAAGGCTCCTTCTCTGCTGTAAACATTGTGATTCTATGATGATAACCCCCTTAAGTGGTATTTGTTGACAAAGGACCCAAAAGCTCTGCTGCTTATTATTGGAATAGTAACACAGGATCTTTTGCACAGACCTCATCGGATACCTGGAGGCTCATCAAAAATAAAACACCTCTAACAGTGTAAACAGCCCCTCAGCACTGCACCGAAATGTCAGCACAGATTAGCTGCTCAAATCCTCCTGGTGCAAAACACTTTTCTGTGAAGCAAAACACAGCACACCACTAGTCCATTGAGGCAGGGAGAGCATACATAAATGAATCAAGTACATCAATAAAAGCAAGGATAACTGTAAATAACAAAAGCTATCTCTACATCTGAATGCTGTCTAACCTGCCCTGCATTTTCTTCAAGGCTTATGATTATGGTCATTGCAAATGAACAATAATGTGTCATATTGAAGCATATGGAAATAGGAGATGGGATTTCACGAAACTACTATTCTGACTCCAATCTGATGTCTGAGGGCATGTTCATAGTAAGGATTAATGTCTCTCACAACAAACGTACGGCGTGACAGTCTACAGTTAACTAAACTGTAGATGCTATTTTCAAGGAGCAGTAGATGAAAATGAGTGGTGGTCCCCTGCTGAGACCCATTTTGCGCACATACACACACACACACACGCAGAGTCAGTCCTCTGTGTCACTTGAAGGCACTTACCTCCCACGAACTGAATGCCTCCAGCCACCCTGCCCACTGTCCTGGAGATGAGCTCGGAAACACAGCAGCCCATGAGCGCGGTGAGCGCCACCAGCAGGAGGAGACCGCATCCCACCCCGGTCACCACCGAACAGATCTTCCAGGCCAGGCTGGGGATGCCCAGGAAAGAGGCGTATCTGCCGCACTGCTCCACCATGACCACCGACTGCAGCTGACCCTCCTGGCGCACCGGGTAGGTGCAGCGGCGGAACACGCCGAAACTGACCGGCTTGTCGAGTTGGGAGCCCAGCAGCCAGTAGGGCATAAAGAAGCCGGTGCAGGAGGCTGCAGCACACAGCAGGGACAGCGTAGCCCACAGCATCCCGACACAAGTTAGACTTGAAGACATCTCCCCTAGCAATGCCACAGATCCCTCTGCAGACTCTTTTTCCTCGGTAATAATTATTCCATTGAACTTCGGCTGAGCTCTTCTGAAGCCGTCTTATTCATGCTGCCTTCCTCCCTTCTGGGAAACCCTGATTGAAACAAGAGGTTTAAAAAAGAACTGTTTATTAAATCGGATTTTTTTTTTAACAAAAGTTGCCATTTGAACGTCTGTCGGGATAGTCCAGTTGGAGGAAGCCTGCTCTGAAGAAAGCGTTGTCGGCGTCAAATGTGTCTGGAATCTGAGCTTGGCAACCACCTTAAACAGCGGGGAATTGTTTAATGAACTAGATCCTTAAACAACTTTTTAATCAATAAGAGGACGTGAAACGCCACTAAACAATCAAAACTGGTCTTCACGATTGTTTTGGAAAACCATAATCCCGTGGAACTCTTTTATAAACTAACTGGGAAAAATAAATTTAAAAGCTATGTATCCATAATTGTTTGCCCTAATAATTATATGTTTTAAAAAATAAGGACTTAATTTGTGAAACTCCTAAAGTGCCATTCTATTTCAGCCAGTACTTACATCTTCCGCGCGGATCCTCCCTGAAGTCCGAAAAGGTTCAATCTTAGAAGAGAACTTCCCTCCAACAGAGACTGGATTTTGAGTCTTTCTCCCGCACGCACACACAACACAGTCAATCCCCGAGTGTCTCACTGTACCGCTCTGCCTGACAGGAAATATTCAGCACACATTCCGAGGAACAGAGCGAGTCTGCGAGGCGGGGGAATGAATATTCCGGACAGCTCAGCCCCGAAGCCGTCAATCAGACCTAAACTCCCAGAAAACAAACAAAAAAAAACACGCCCCCAACCCCGCCCACCCCCAGTCCTCTGGAAAACGGAGGCAATCTGCGAATTTGTATCGAAATTCCCTTCACATTTTTCATGTGTCTGGCAAGTCACAGGCACGCACCCACCGGAGCAAGAGGGGTCAGGTCAGCGAGGCCAAACTAGTCAGCTTTCCGTCCCCACAGTCTCAACGCAGCTGACAAAGCAAAGGAGGCCATTCAGTCCGGAGTGGTTATACTGGGAAATGGCTTATTGCCAGTGCAGGATGTGCAGCCAATGAAAGACTGAATCTGTTTTGTTTTACTGCTTGTGTATTGAAGGAATGCTTGACCGTATATTTATTGCCGAACAAACTCTGTGATGCACTGATAGCAAAACCTGACTGTCTCATTGCTTATTCTGCAAGACATATGCGGTCACAGATCCTGCATTCCGATGTAGTTTGACCATAGACCCTCGTCAATTTAGCCGACGAGTTCTGGTCAGAGCTGACACCATCGACCTCCGTAGGTAGTTGCTCTGTCCTCATAATGTTGCCCACTATGAGGTCTGGGTATCAAGGATCAGCCGTATACTGAAGAGGCTATTAACTTTGAGTCTGCTGCAACTCTCTCTGGTTCTACCTCATCTAATAATGACTATTGTCTGCAATTCTAATAAACTTTTCTAGTTGCACACTATTATACAATATATTATCCTGATCTTTGCATTACAGTTCTCCAGTAACATAAGATAGGAGCTGAAAGAGGGCATTCAACTCTGCTCTGCCATTCAATGAGATTATGGCTGATCTGATAATCCTCAACTCCACTTTCCCGCCTTCTCCCTGTAAATATGAGTTAGGAGATTTAAAACTCATGCCAGTGCAGTTATTCCATCCTATCTTCTGAGTGTCAATATAGGACTGCTAATATTTGTTTTGATCTGATTTACTGTAGTATTGGTTTATTTCACTGTACCTAAGTAGAGTGAAAAGCTTTGATTTGCGAGTAGGCAGATCATTGGGTGCTTAGACAGAGTAAGGCATACAAGGTTATGGCTTCACAGGAGGTGAGCAAAGCAAGCTCAGCGTTAGCAACATCAACATTATTTGAAGTTAGGCCCATTCAGCAGTCTAATAACAGAAGGCTGTTCTTGAACCTGTTAGTGCATATGTTCAAGCTTCTGTATCTTCTGCCTGATGGAAGAGGTTGGAAGAGAGAATTACTGGGGTGGGAGAGGTCTTTGATGATGTTGGCAGCCTTTCCAAGGCAAAAAGAAGTGTAAGCGGAGTCCATAGATGGGAGGTTTTGGCTTCTGTAATGATCTGGACTGTGCACACAACTTTCTGCAGTTTCTTATGGTCCTGGGAAGAGCAGTTGTTGTATCGGTTCATTACGTTGAATTTGAATTTGAATTGAATTTATTGTCACATGTACCGAAGCACTGTGAAAAGCTTTGTCTTGTGAGCAATACAGGCAGATCACATAGTTAAGTAGCATAGATAAGTAAGTAATAGGTAAACAAAACTACAGGTACAGGCAAATGTTAAGAGTTTGTGAGTCCATTCAGTATTCTAACAACAGTAGGGTAGAACTGTTTCGAAATGAGCTGGTGCATGTGTTCAGGCTTCTGTACCTTATCCCCATTGGTAGAGGTTGTAGAAAAACACTGTCAGGGTGAGATGGATCTTTGAGAATGCTGGTACCCTTTCCTTGACAGTGGACCTGGTAGATGAATTCTGTAGATGGGAGGTTGGCCTTTGTGATTGTCTGAGCCGAGTTCACCACTCTCTGTAAACGTCTCTGATCTTGAATGGTACAGTTCCATACCAGGTAGTGATACATCCAGACAGAATGCTCTAGATGGTGCACCTATAAACGTTGGCAAGGGTATTCGCCAACGTACCAAATTTCCTTTGTCACCAGTGTGTCCACATGAAGAGTCCAAGAAAGCTTGTTGTGGATCAGAACTCCCAGGAGCTTGACATCCTCCATTCGTTCCACCTCTATGCTGTTAATGTGTAGGGGCATGAGTAATATCCCACCGAACGTCAATAATGAGTTCCCTGGTTTTACAGGCATTGAGCGCTAGGTTGTTCTCAGTGCACCATTTTTCCAGGTCTTCCACCTTCCATATGCAGTTTGTTTCATCACTATCTGAGATTCGACTAAGTGTATCCAGATAGAATGCTTTCTATGGTGCATCTAAAGTGAAGATGCTGTATAGATGTATAGAATCCATCTACCAGGAAAGGTCAACGCCTTCTGGTGAAGTTCTAAATTGGAGGAGGGCCAAATTTGATGGTATTAGGTGTACCCTAGAACTCTGTGGGAAGCTAGAAAAGTGATTGCTGGGCCTCTTGCTGAGATATTTGTATCATCGATAGCCACAGGTGAGGTGCCGGAAGACTGGAGGTTGGCTAACGTGGTGCCACTGTTTAAGAAGGTTGGTAAGGATGGCTGGAAAATGGGAAGATTTCAGAAATGAGACAATGAGAATCCAGAGAAAGTATATTCCTGTTAGGGTGAAAGGAAAGACTGGTAGGTATAGGGAATGCTGGATGACTAAAGAAATTGAGGGTTTGGTTAAGAAAAGGAAGGAAGCATATGTCAAATATAGACAGGATAGATCGTGTGAATCCTTAGAAGAGTATAAAGGTAGTAGGAGTATACTTAAGAGAGAAATCAGAAGGGCAAAAAGGGGACATGAGATAGCATTGGCAAATAGAAATAAGAAGAATCCAAAGAGTTTTTACAAATGCATTAAGGACAAAAGGGTAACTAGGGTGAGAATAGGGCTCCTCAAAGATCAGCAAGGTGGCCTTTGTGTTGTGCCACAGGAGATAGGGCAGATAGTAAATGTGTACTTTGCATCAGTACTTACTGTGGAAAAGGACGTGGAAGATATAGAATGCAGGGAAAAAGTTGGTGACATCTTGAAAAATGTCCAGATTACAGAGGAGGAAGTGCTGGATGTCTTGACATGCATAAAAGTGGATAAATCCCCAGGACCTGATCAGGTGTACCCTAGACCTCTGTAGGAAGCTAGAGAAGTGATTGCTGGGCCTCTTACTGAGATTTGTGTCATCGATAGTCACAGGTGAGGTGCCGGAAGATTGGAGGTTGGCTAATGTGGTGCCGCTGTTTAAGAAAGGTGGTAAAGACAAGCCAGGGAACTATAGACCAGTGAGCCTGACGTCGTTGGTGGGCAAGTTGTTGGAGGGAATCCTGAGGGACAGGATATGCATGTATTTGGAAAGGCAAGGACTGATTAGGGAGAGTCGATATGGCTTTATGCGTGGGAAATCATGTCTCACAAACTTGATTGAGTTTTTTGAAGAAGTAACAAAGAGGATTGATGAGGGCAGAGTGGTAGATGTGATCTATAT
>NC_057715.1:92674446-92678092 GCF_004010195.1 Chiloscyllium plagiosum
GGTTACCTCAGATTACAACAGGATCTTGATCAGATGGGCCAATGGGCTGAAGAGTGGCAGATGGAGTTTAATTCAGATAAATGCGAGGTGCTGCATTTTGGGAAAGCAAATCTTAGCAGGACTTATACACTTAATGGTAAGGTCCTAGGGAGTGTTGCTGAACAAAAAGACTTTGGAGTGCAAGTTCATAGCTCCTTGAAAGTGGAGTCAGAGTTAGATAGGATAGTGAAGAAGGCATTTGGTATGCTTTCCTTTATTGGTCAGAGTATTGAGTAAAGGAGTTGGGAAGTCATGTTGCAGCTGTACAGGACATTGGTTCGGCCACTGTTGGAATATTGCGTGCAATTCTGGTCTCCTTCCTAACGGAAAGATGCTGCGAAAGTTGAAAGGGTTCTGAAAAGATTTACAATGATGTTGCCAGGGTTAGAGGATTTGAGCTATAGGGAGAGATTGAATAGGCTAGGGCTATTTTCCCCGGATCATCGGAGGCTGAGGGGTGACCTTATAGAGGTTTATAAAATCATGAGGGACACCGATAGGATAAATAGACAAAGTCTTTTCCCTGGAGTGGGGGAATCCAGAGCTAGAGGGCATAGGTTTAGGGTGAGAGGGGAAAGATATAAAAGAGACTTAAGAGGCAACCTTTTCACTCAGAGGGTGGAACGTGTATGGAATGAACTGCCAGAGGAAGTGGTGGAGGCTAGTATAATTACAACATTTAAAAGGCATCTGGATGGTTATATGAATAAGAAGAATTTAGAGGGATATGGGCCGGGTGCTTACAGGTGGGATGTCCAGCTGGCATGGACGAGTTCGACCGGGGAACTATTTCCATCTGTACATCTCTATGACTCTATCGGCAGATGTTAGTGAAGGTCCTTCTGGATATGCTGAATTTCCTAAGCCACTTGAGGAAGAAGAGATGTTGTTGTGCCTTATTGACCATTGCATTTGGGAGGTCCAGGACAAACTTGTATATGGCATTTGTACGGAATTTGGCTACACAGTGGTGAGTGTACAGGGAGTACAGTATGGAGCTGAGAAGGCATCCTTGGAGTGTGCCAGTGTTGAGGGTTATCATGGAGGAGGTGCAGTTGTCTATCTTCACTGATTATGGTCTGTGGGTCAGGAAGCCGAGGATCCAGTTGCAAAGGGTGGAGCCGAGACCTCGTTTTTCAGATTTTTGAGATCAATCTGTAGGGGATAATGGTGTTGAAGGTGGAGCAGTAGTCAATGAGTAGGAGTCTGATGTAGATGTTCTTATTTCTAGATGTTCCAGAGATGAGTGTAGGGCTAGGGAAATGGTGTCTGCTGTGGAACTGTTTTGCCGGTAGGCAAATTGTAGGAGAGCAAGGTAGGCTGGGAGCCTAAAGTTGATGTGGGCCATGACCAGTCTCTCAAAGCACTTCATGATTATGGAGGTCAGAGCCACTGAATAGTAGTCAATAAGGCACATAGTATGTGTTTTCTTTGATACTGGAATGATGGGTGTCTTCTTAAAGCAAGTGGGCACTTCAGATTGTAGCAAGGAGAGGTTGAAAATGTCAGGGAAAACCTTTGGCAGCTGGTCCGAACAGGATCTAAGTGCACGACTGGGATCTCCGTCTAAGCCCATCGGTTTCCTTGGGTTGACTCTCAGGAAAAATGATCTGGCATCTGCAGAAGTGATGGAGGGAACAGGTGTGTCCGACACTGTCGGGGCAGGTGACACCATGCCACTGGCATTCTGCTCGAACCGAGCATAGAAAGCATTGAGCACGTAAGGGAGAGATCTGTTTTTGTCCACTATGTTGCTCTGCTTCATTCTGTATCCTGTTATGTTGTATAGGCCTTGCCACAGGTGGGTGTCCATATGATAGCTTTGGGCCATTTATCTTGGTCCGGTACTGTCTCTTAGCATCTCTGATGGCTTTGTGGAGGTTATATCTGGATTTTCTGTATAGGACTGGCTCATCCAACTTGAATGCTGCATGGTTGGTCTTCAGTAGGCAGTGAATTTCCAGTTCATCCAAGGTTTCCAGCTGGAGAACACATGGATTGACTTCTTTAACACACAGTTCTCAATGCACTTGCTAATGAAGTCCATAACAGTGATGGTAGACTCGTCTTGGTTGTCCGCTATATTCTTGGATATAAGAGTTACAGAAACATATTATTAACATACGTATTTTCAATATACAAAAAGTAGGTCGTTAAAAGATGCTAAAAGTGCCATTTCTGGCTGGTGCTGAAGGGTAGGTTGTTCAACTCAAACATGGTCAGAATGCTAAAAGGTTGACACTGGAAACAGGAAGCTCTGGACCAAAAGTTCCCCAAAGAAAAGAAGAATCTGAGTCTGCCCTGCTATTCAGATTATGGCTGATCTGATAGTCATCGAATCCACTTTCCTGCCTTTTTTCCCATAACCCTTGTTTCCCTTATTGATTAAAAATCTGTCTATTTTAGTCTTGAATATACTTATCAAACGAGCCTCAATGTCCTCAGTACATAATTCCACGATTCACTACTCTCCTCTTTATTTCTATTTTAAATGTGTGACACTTCATTGTGAGATTATGCCCTCTGGTCTTGAATTTTCCCACGAAGTGAAACAACCTCTCTGTGTTTACCCTGACAAGTCCCTAAGAATGTTGTTTGCTTCAAAACGTTCACCTCTCAATCTTCTCAATTCCAATGAGTACAGGCCCAATCCACTCAACCTTTCTTCATAAGGTAATACCTCCATACCTGGTATTAGCGTCATGAACTTTCTCTGGACTGCCTCCAATGCAAGTATATCTTTCCTAAGATAAGGGGCCCAACTGTTCACAGTATTCCAGCTGCAGCCTAGTATAGTTTTATTAAAAGCTTTTTAACTCTTTAATCCTTTCCCTTGGAAAGAAAGCAAAATGTTCCATTTTGGAGTATAATTCTATTTGTAGCAATTCAATTTGTATCATGTTTCCATGGTACTTGAGTGTCTGGCTGCCTCCATGGACAAGTTGATGTCGACCATGGGCAGCAATGTCTCGCACTCTCTGGCTCTCCTGGAAATGTGGAATATGTGAAGAGATTGTTTCCCCAATTTCCTTCCAGGGATCTGTGGAAATTTCAGGTAAACAACTGTAAGTTTACATTTGGATGCAAATGCTCACAGACATATCTTTCTCCCAGTTTCCTTCTTAATTCATATTTCTTTTATGTGCATGAAAGATTAATGGAATATTCACAGTAGTAGATCAGAGGAAGAAGAAGACAAACTCTGTAAAGGTTTACAAGATATGGTTAGAATAAATATACAAACATAAGAATTAAGATTAGGACAAGGTCAATAAGACATTTTGAGTCAGTTCTACTATTTAATAAGATCTTGGCTGATCTCAATGTGGTCTCATCCATTTTTTAACCTACCCATAAAATGCTTTAGTTCTCTTGTTGGTTAAGGATTCATCTACTGCTGAAAATGTGTTGCTGGAGAAGCGCAGCAGGTCAGGCAGCATCCAGGGAACAGGAGAATCGACGTTTCGGGCATAAGCCCTTCTTCAGGAATGAGGAAAGTTTGTCCAGCAGGCTAAGATAAAAGGTAGGGAGGAGGGACTTAGGGGAGGAGCGTCGGAAATGTGATAGGTGGAAAGAGGTCAAGGTGAGGGTGATAGGTCAGACTGGG
>NC_057715.1:92679187-92687826 GCF_004010195.1 Chiloscyllium plagiosum
GTGGAAGGGTACTGGTTGGTATGGCGGGAAAGGAAGAAGCGGAGGGCTTTGAGTCCTTCGTGATGGTGGATGGAGGTGTACAGGGACTGGATGTCCATGGTGAAAATAAGGCGTTGGGGACTGGGGAAGCGAAAATCATGGATCAGGTGGAGGGCATGGGTGGTGTCCCGAACGTAGGTGGGGAGTTCTTGGACTAAGGGGGACAGGACGGTGTCAAGGTATGCGGAGATGAGTTCGGTGGGGCACGAGCAGGCGGAGACAATGGGTCGGCCGGGGCAGTCAGGTTTGTGGATTTTGGGCAGGAGGTAGAAGCGGGTGGTGCGGGTTGTGGGACTATAAGGTTGGAGGCGGATTCTCCTGTTCCCTGGATGCTGCCTGACCTGCTGCGCTTCTCCAGCAACACATTTTCAGCGCTGATCTCCAGCATCTGCAGACCTCACTTTCTACTCTAAGAATTCATCTACCTCCCATAAAAATATATTCAATGACTCAGCCTCCACTATTCTCTGAGGCAGAGAGTCCCAACGACCCGTGGTTCTGTGAGAGAAAAAAAAACTTCATCTCTGCCTTAAATGTACAACTCTTTAATCTTAGATCCTGAGAGTCTCTTCCTCAAGGAAAAACATTCTTTAAACATCCATTGTGTCAAGGCACCTCAAGATCTCATATGTTTCAACATTCCTACTCTTCTAAACTCCAATGGATGCAGGCCCAGCCTGTAAAACCTTTCCTCATAAAATGGCACACCTCCAATCCACATATTATAATGCAGGCACATCCTTTATTAAAGAGATCAAACTATACAGAATACTCCAGAAGGGACCCTAAAACTCTCCATACAATTGTATGAAAACATCTCTAAAATTATTTTCAAATTTTCTTGCAATAAAATTTATTTGACTTCCTAATCACTTGCTCTACATGCATACCAATGTTTTGTGATGCAGTACCAGGTCCCTCTGTGCCTCAGAGCTTTGCAATTTCTCTCCTTTTAAATAATATGCAGTTTTTCTATTCTTCCTGCCAAAGTTCCCATATTTAACTACATTTGGCAAATTTTCACTTAACCTATCTAAATTCCTTTGCAGACTCCTTATGTCTGAAGTTCCTCATAAGTTGTGTGTTTGTGCAGTCATTCTGATGCCCTATGTACATGATCAGCATCAGCATGCCAATCACAGCATTGATTTCTGGTTCCAGAAGTCACTGCCATGCACCGGCCATGGTGGCCTTGGAAGTCCTCTCCCCAACGTAGTTCCCTATCTAACTTTGTAATATCTTTATTCCCTATCTATCATAAGAAAATTTAACCACCATAAATTGTAAATATTAAAGTTTTAGTATTGATTCCTATAGCATTCCATTCATCACATCTTGCCAAGCTGAAAATGACCCATTTGTGTCCATTCCCTGTTTCCATAGGTTTACCAAATTATCTGTCAATGCTAACATGTTATCCCGACACCATGAACACTTGTTTTACATACTATCCTTTGATGCAGCACCTTGTCAAGTGCCTTCTAGAAATCTAAGTATAGTACATCCTCAGGTTTCCCTTTGTCCACTCAGTTTTCAAATTCATCAAAGAACTTCGTTTAGTTAATCAAGCATGATTTCCATTTGTCAAACCATGTTTATTTGATTACGTTGAGATTTTCTAAAGTGCCCCACTGTAACCTCCTTAATAATGGATTCTCGCATTTCCCTCTGTTAAATGTTAAGCTTCCTTTAATTTCCTGCTTCCTATCTACTTCCTTTCTTGAATAGAGGAGTCAGATTTGCTGTTTTCCAATCTGATGTAAACTTCCTAGATTTGAATTTATAATGCAAAAGTTGTCAATAAGTGAATGCAGAGAGATTTTAATTGCATTTGTAGACAGATATTGATATAATATTATGGGCAAAATCATCCACTCTACTTAGTGGAATAGGCAATGGCAAAAAAGTTGGGAAAATAGGGCAAAAATGGAAAAATCAGATTCTCAACGTCAAGGAAAAAAATCCAATTTTCCACTTAAGGTTTAAATAGTGATTTTAGAATTTTACTAGTGAGCAGAGACTAACTTATTTCCATGCATTTGCATCCCTTGTTAGCTAAACCTGCTTTATTTCTCTGTGGCTCCCAGTTCTCCACTGACTTTCGGAGAAACTAGATAGTACAAATTCCCAATATGAAAGTCAAAGCAGTTGCATGCTGGGTTCTGCTTATTGCTTGCTTCTCCTGGACTTCACCATAGAGTCCCTGCTCAATGGCATGTTCTTCTTCCATGCTTCATCCTCTGAAGTGGACATTGCCAAACCACTAGCCTTACATCATGCCTGCTCTCAGACTAGCTCAAATCCAGTTCTGCCCTTCACGGCTTCACTTTGGAGCTCAGGAACATTTATGACTTGTATGCTTCTACCAGCTCATAATACATGCAGGAACGTACAAAACATCCCATGCATCTACACAGGTTGCACTTTGTGGCTTATAATTTACTTTCAATAGCACTGCCACAAATTGTGCATACCTGGAGGTTGCCAGCCTCTGTGGCTTGCATTGCTTGTTAGTCTGTAGAAAGAGGTGGCAGTTTATCATAGTTCACAGCACTGAACAGTCAAAGGAGTGTACATGATGCTGTATGGTACCTTGATGCTTTAATGTCACATCTATAGCATGTGCCAACAAGTTACCCTTCAAACACACTGCAAGTGCATTAAGCTAAAGGCCTGTGTGAAAACCAAAGGGTACCAGTCCTTAGTGGAGACAAGGGATTTTACAGTCATTTAGGGGTAGCACCACAGTCTGTCAAGGTACCCATCTGGTACCAGTGTAATGAGTTGGATATGATTAGTCCTGCAGGTCAGGTGCAACCAATCCAAGGATTACAGGTATAGCAATTTGGGTGCTGTGAAAATATTGGTCCACAGTTGGCATTTTTTCCAGCAAACAGACAAAGGGAGAGATTAATTATGATAGAAATGAATAGGAGAGTAGGTAATAATGAGGCAGGAGTAAGAGAGATGGTGAAAGGGCTCCAATGAGTGGGTAAGTAGTGTAGAGGGAAAGAAGATTTGGTTGGGAGCAAGAGGTGGTTGAAAGCCATGCAATAAAAAGAGTTGTAAGACATGTGCCTTGGAAGATGAATGTGCAGCGACAAAGTTGAAGTGAGTGGAAGTCCTCTGAATGTGAGGTAGCAGAGAGAAATTGCTGACACTTATTCTTGCAGAACATGGATTGTCAATAACCCTCTCATTGCATTGCAGGGTTGTGAAGTTTCATGAGAGACACTGCATTGACCCAGAACATTGGAACATAGGAATTAAGAGCAGAAGTAAACAATTCAGCCTTCGAGCACAGTCCAACATTTGACATGAATGTGGCTGAACTTATCCTGGTCTCAAGTCCACTTTCCTACCTACTCCCCATAGGTCTTTATCTGGGTCATTATCTTGGTCCAGGCTGATTGAAACTGGTGGCATGACATACTTTGCCAATCCACAGGAGGGTCTATTGCTCTCTTTTCCACCATACCCATCCCTAAGCACCTCTAGGTTCTTGTGCATGAACCAAGAGACAATTTGGCCTTTCTCAGCCATTTCCTTGGGGATAATAGAACACGAGCACAGTGTGGACAACAGTTCTGGCTTGCAGTGTCTGAAATGGTGTGCAACTGGAATTTAATGTAGCAGCATAAACAGCACAATGGTTTTGGTAGTGGTGAGCAGTTCCATGATTCCACAGGATGGGCACCAAAGGGGCCAGCTGCATCATTAATGAGACAAGGAGCAGAAGATTGTGAGAGAAGACCATGGCTGCCATGAATCTCACTCCATCAACCACTTTGTCAAAGAATGGAAAAAATCAGTCCTACATTTAATAAAAAGTGTTGTATTTAGTATGAAAAGTGTAATTAAACAAAAAAGAAATTTTAAAAATGAATTGAATGCTGCAATGAGAGAACTTTATGGTTTTTCTGGACTGATGAATTAGGATGGATCAAATGACTTCTACTTTTTAATCCACTTGTGACCTTGTAAATCAAGTGCCATGGGAATTGTTTAGAATCCTTCAGTCAATATATCTGTGACAGTCCAAAATCCTAAAAGTTCCCCACTGAATACATTTGTTTATTCATTCATAGAATGTGACAATGTTATGACACGGGGTAAACCCTCCTGCTTATTTAAAACCAGCAACACAGAAAAGATTTATCCCGTGCAGCAATCTGTGAAAATTTGATAGACCAAGAAGTATTTAAAGGAAAAATTAACTTTATTTCCTAAAGTATAACAGAGAATAATTAAATAACAACTACTCACAACTCCTTCCTCTAATCAATGTTCTACCTTCCCCTTCCACAATACTAACCCGATAAAACTCACAATTAAGATTTACAAAACAAAAACTTCTTATCTCAAAACCAGGCAGGTTTCAGTTTTCTCTGAATTTGTATCTTCTTTTGATCTTCTTGGGGATTCTGCTTCACAGATTACTGATCGATAAACGTACCTTTAAGAGAGCTATTTTTCAGGCAGTCTTTACAGGCTGGTGGCTTGGCAGTTCTCCTCTCAACTGTTCAAATTTTCCCGGTCTTACACCCTCCCCAGTCTTATACCCCAAAGCATCAGATTGTGTCATTGGCTTTTAAAATTGTCAATATACTAAATTCAAACTGGATTAGAGTTTGGTATATTTTTGGGGGTAAAATTTAAACTGTTGGCCTAATTCGAGTCTGTTTTGTCATTTCCTGGCAACCTAGCTCATCTAGCTTTCGACCCAGTCTTACATTGTTACCTTATTGAGAACACTTGGTGCTGTCACATATTTCTTCAAGCTTCTAACTCTCTTAAAGGTACAGTAAACCCACATCTTCATTACATCACTCCCTTAAGAAAAAATAAACCATCATAATGAAAAGATGGCTTCATTTTTACCTCTATTCTTGAAATACATTACCCTAAGATACAGATAACGTTAATATAAGTTCACTTTAACTTCTTCCCATATATCTATATATATAAAACATGAAATAATACAAATTATCAGTTAAATCTGTGATAATACATCTGCAATTACCCTCAACAGGTATGACTTTTAAATTAAAAGTCTATAACATAAGACTCCATAGAAATAGTCTCATATTTTTGTCTGTAAAGCGTTCTAAGAATGTAAGCGGATTATGACTCATTGTTCATGACATACACATTAAAAGGTTGTAAGGCCAGTACCAAACTCAATAGTTCCTTTTTGATTGTGGAGTATGTCATCTGGTGGAATTTGATCTTCTTTGAAAAGTAACCAACTGGCAGTCCAATCCCATCCTCATCTTCCTGTTGGAGTACAGCTCCAACTCCAATGTCACTAGGATTGATGGTGACTTTAAAAAGGTTTTGAAAAGTGTAGGTAAAAATGTTTTGGTGGTTAATATGGCTTTCAAATGGTCAAATGCCTTCTGGCATTGTTCCTGAAGAAGGGCTTATGCCCGAAACTTCGATTCTCCTGCTCCTTGGATGCTGCCTGACCTGCTGCGCTTTTCCAGCAACACATTTTTCAGCTCTGATCTCCAGCATCTGCAGTCCTCACTTTCTCCTGGCATTGTTCTGTCCACTGAAACTTTGTGTTCTTCTTCAGCGAATTGGTTAACGGTGCCACTACACTGCTGAAGTTTAAACAAACTTTCAATAGAATCCACTGAGTCCTAAGATTTGAAGCACCTCTTTCCTCGAGGTTGGTTGTGGAAATTCCTCGATGGCCTTCATCTTTGCTTTCTGTGGGGTCAACCTTTCATGGCTAATGTTATGTCCCAAGAACGTCACCTCTGCTTTCGCGAATTCAATTTTATTTAACTTAATCACCAGTTTTGCTTCTCGTAGTCATTCAAAGAACTCTGCCAACTGTACCATGTGATCTTTCCAGGATTTACTACATCGTCCAAATACACTGCACAAGTTGTTAACCCAGCCACAACAATGTTAATGAGTTTTTGGAATTTGGCAGATGCATTCTTCATTCCAAAGGGCATCACTTTAAACTGATATAGCCCGTTTTGGGGTTACAAATGCAGAAATTTCTTTCTCTGACTCTGATAAAGGTATCCGCCAGTAACCACGTATTAAGTCCAACTTGGTGATGTAACTGGGTTGTCCGACTTTCTCGGTGCAGTCCCCAAATCTCGAAATTGGATATGAGTCCAATTTTGTAAAGGCATTGATCTTCCACTAATCCACACAGAATCTCTGAGTTCTATCTGGTTTGGGAACTAAGATGATTGACAAACTCCACTCGCTCTGGCTTGATTCGATGATGTCCTCGTCGAGCATGGCCTCCACCTCCATCTGGACCTGTCTGACTTTGAAAGGATTAGGCCGATACGGGTGTTGTTTTATTGGAGCAGCATTCCCAATGTCTACTTCATATACAATAGCATTGGTCCTCGCCATCTGATTCTTACATTTGTCCTTATACTGCAGTAACAAATCTTTCAACTTCGTTCTAGGCTCCTGAGACAGATAGCTTTCTAACCTATAGCACTCTTCAAGGACTTCTTCATTATTAAATCTGTTTTGAGGCACATCAAAATCCACATCATCTGGATTTGATTCCTCATTCTGTGGGGCAGTAACTAACACCTGTTTCTCCAATTCTTTCTCTCTTGTATAATACGGTTTCAACATGATCAAATGACATACTCGATACTCTTTTTTTCCATCTGGCATCTTTACTAGATAGTTTACATCACTCAACTTTTTCGCAATTTGATAGGACCACTAAACCTGGCTTTGAAGGCGACTGACTGTGTGGAGTTTGCACTTTCTCCCTGTGTCTGCGTGGGTTTCCTCCGGGTGCTCCGGTTTCCTCCCACAGTCCAAAGATGTGCAGGTCATGCTAAATTGCCCGTAGTGTTAGGTAAGGAGTAAAGGTAAGGGTATGGGTGGGTTGCGGGTGGGTGTGGACTTGTTGGGCCGAAGGGCCTGTTTCCACACTGTAATGTAATCTAATCTTATGGGCGGCACGGTGGCACAGTGGTTAACACTGCTGCCTCACAGCGCCAGAGACCCGGGTTCAATTCCCGCCTCTGGCGACTCTCTGTGTGGAGTTTGCACATTCTCCCCGTGTCTGCGTGGGTTTCCTCCGGGTGCTCCGGTTTCCTCCCACAATCCAAAAATGTGCAGGTTAGGTGAATTGGCCATGCTAAATTGCCCGTAGTGTTAGGTGAAGAGGTAAATGTAGGGGAATGGGTCTGGGTGGGTTGCGCTTCGGCGGGTCAGTGTGGACTTGTTGGGCCGAAGGGCCTGTTTCCACACTGTAAGTAATCTAAGTAATCTAAGGTTCTCCTATCACTGGTAATAGTATTAACATGTCATCCCCTTGGGAAAACGTCCAAGTCTCAGAGCTTTTATCTGTCACCTGCTTCATTCTATACTGTGCCCTCTTTAGGTGCTGCTTAGCTAACTCACCTACTCTATTTAATCTCTTCCTCACCTCTGATGCATAATCTAAGTGTGAGATCTCTGACTTTGGTCCTGTCAATTTTTCTTTAATAAATTTCAAAGGGCCTCTCACTTCATGAATGAATATTAACTGAAAGAGAGTGAACTGAGTAGATTTGTTTGGGGCATCTCTAATGTCAAACAATACGAATGGGATACCATTATCCCAGTCATTCGGGTAATCCTGACAGTACGCTCTCAAAATGGTTTTCAAAATCTGATGCCACCTTTCTAAAGCTCCCTGGGAGTCAGGATGATACGCACTGGATTTAAAGTGCTGTATACCCAAGCTATCCATAACCTCCTTAAACAGCCTAGCAGTAAAATCTGACCCTTGGTCTGACTGAATCTCTCTGGGTAGCCCATACCGTGTGAAGAAAGCTACTAACCCCTCTACCACACTTTTTGCCTTGATACTCTGTATTGGAATTGCCTCTGACAATCTGGTAGACACATCCATTCATCCCACACGGACCCCGGACCACCTTTAAACCAGCAGAGTTCGGACCCGAACAGGACAAACAGTACAGACTACAGATTCAAAAACACCAGCAACAGTTCTCCTTCAAGATCCTTCGCTCCACGCTTGCAGCAATGCGCCGGCACCTAACCTCTCTACAGTCAGCCCTGCCTCAGCTGAGGGCCACACTCTCTCAGAATTGCAAAGGACCCACTCTGTACTACATCCTCAGGAGAATTCATACTCTCAACAAACAGTATTTCAATTCCATCTCAAACATCAAAAACTGTAAGTACAACAAACTTTTATCTACCCACCTCCATAACCAGCGCTCCTCAAACATTCCAGAAGATTCCCCTGGCCTCGGAATCTACTCAAACGTCATTAGCCATGCGGCTAATGCAGCTGCTACCCCCACGCTGATTGATGATGTCACTTCCGCCCCCATCATGGCCACTCCCACAACCACTTCCAACCCTCACAATTCCTAATGCATCACACGTGACATCACGTCCGCCCCTCACATCATCGCTGATGCCACATGCTCAGTGACTTCAGCCACCCCTACTGCTGTGGTCACCACCACCTCCGTCCTCACCAGCACCACTCACCTGCATTCTGCTGACATGCCCCCCACAGACCCCACTGTCACTATCCCCACCCCCCAGAACCCCGAGGGGAACACTACCCCTGCTCATGACTC
>NC_057715.1:92690598-92696091 GCF_004010195.1 Chiloscyllium plagiosum
CTCCCCCACTCACCCATTGTACTCTATGCTACTTTCTCCCCACCCCCCCCCTCCTCTAGCTTATCTCTCCACGCTTCAGGCTCACTGCCTTTATTCCTGATGAAGGGCTTTTGCCCGAAACGTCGATTTCGAAGCTCCTTGGATGCTGCCAGGACTGCTGTGCTCATCCAGCACCACTAGTCCAGACATCCATTATGGTTAACAAATACTGGTTCCCACTTTTAGTTCTCAGGAGTGGACCTACACAATTAATTATAACCCGCATGAAAGTTTCTTCAAATGCAGGAACTGGCAACAAAGGTGCTGGCTTTATTACCGCCTGTGGCTTACCTACCATTTGGCATATATGACACGTTCAGGAAAAGTTAACCACATCCTTGTGCATTCCAGACCAATAAAAATGTTTTTGTACCTTAGCCTGAGTCTTTCATATCCCTAGGTCACCTCCTACAGGTAGTTCATGTGGTACCGGTAACACCTCCTGACTGTATGCTACCGGCAACACAATCTGGTGCACTTCGGCCCATTTCTCCTCTGCACTAACGTGCCTTGGTTTCCATTTCTGCCTGAGGATTCTACCTTTCAGATAATAACCCTCCAGAATATTCTCTGCCTCATTTTCGGAATATGCATCCACATATATATCTTTAATTGTCTTGTCTTGCTGTTGCAAGTCTCTTATTCTTTCAGGAGTAAACACTTCTGTCTGACCTTCTGCCTGTTCAGGCTTTTCCTGCACTATTATGTCAAACAGGGTCTCCACTAACTGAACCTCAACTCCTTCTTCTTTCTCTTTACTTTTCACTTCGTGCTGTGACTTATGACAGTGGGATCTGATTACCACACAGAGTGGGAAAATATCAGGATATTTCTGTTTTAACTCCTCAGTTTCTTGGTCTTTCTTGGGCTTCTCCACAACAAGAGGTGTCACTCTCACCTTGGATCCTGCCAAATCATTGCCAAGAACAAACTGTATTCCTGGAACTGACACTCTGTCAATCACTCCCACTGTAAGTTCCCCAGTCTTGAGTTGGCACTCCAACCTGATCTTACATAGGGAAATGCTAAATTTCTGTCGATCTATCCACAAATTACCACACTCTCGGGTAATAGATCAGAAAGAGTGCATACTCGCTCATCTCTTACTATCAGCGACTGGTTAGATCCTGTATCTCTCAAAATTATAATTTCTTGTCCATCTCCCTCTGTTCTTTCTGAGTAAACTTTACCCACAGAGGCAAATTCTTTGTAGAGATTAGGTACTAACTCCATACCTAGCTCCTGCCTATGCTGTGCACTCTCCTGCAGCTCCTCAGCTCTTTGTTGGGTCTCCTTTACTTCCCTCACTAATGCCACTGGCTTCGCTTCTTTTACCACATCTTTTCCAACAACGCCTTTCTTTAATGACCAGCATTGTGACTTTATGTGTTCCACCTTCTGGCAATGAAAACACCTTTTCCCAGTGCCCTTCTGAAACCACCAGCACTGTAAACTTTTGTGTCCCATGCCATTACAGTAAAAACACCTGAAGCCTTTCACCTCTTGTCCACCCTCTTTGGTTCTTTAACCTGTGGTAAAATCTTATGAGTATGCTCAACTCTTGGTTTAGTAGTGTAGAATCTCCCCTTCTCCCAATTTCCATCCCTCACAGGATGAAATTTTGGCTGGAAGCTTGTCTTATGCACCAACACATACTCATCTGCTAATTCTGCTGCCCTTCTCACTTCCTGGACTTTCTGTTCCTCCACAAGAATTCTTACCATCTCTGGAAGTCAGCAGAATAATATCTCTTAGAGCCTCAAAGGTCTTTATTTTCAAAGCTTGCACCAACGATCAAAATAACTATATTTAATTCTTTTGAACTCAACATACGTCTGACCTGGTTCCTTCTTTGTGTTTCTGAACCGCTGTCTATATGCTTCTGGTACCAATTCATAATCACTTAAAATAGTCTATTTAACCTCTTCACATCTCATCTGACAGTGCGGCAAACACCTCATTAGCTCTGCCTATCAGTTTAGTCTGAACTCACATTACCCATAAATCATGGGACCACTTCATCTACCTAGCCAATTTCTCAGATGAAATAAAGAAGGCTTCAACATTTTTCTCATCAAAATGTGGCACAGTTTTGACATATATATATATATATCACTACCTTCTTTTTCCAATCTCCATCCTGTTTACTTGACTTTCGTGACTAAGTTGCAGTTTCTCAAGTTCAAATTCTCTTTCATTTTGCTCAGCAAAGAACTTTCTCTTTCTTTTTTCCTTTCTCCCTCTCTCTCCTCTCTCTTTGCTCAGCCAAGAACCTTCTGTCTCTCTCTTTTTCCTCTCCCCCTCTCTCTCTTTCCTCTCTCTCTTTGTTTATCTTCTAAATCCATTTTCCTCAATTGTAATTTAAGTTTGTCTACCTCTATGGCATTGTGTGTTTCTCTGACACACCTAAATGTTTAAGTAACTTCCTTACAATTTCAGCTTTACCTTTGTCCTTGGTTAAACCCAAATCTAACTTATTTGCTAATTCTAAAACTATGGCCTTTTTCTTTACTTCTAAACTTTCTTGGCAAATTTGAAAATCATCTTCAAATCTCAGAATCTCTTTAGCAATGTTAAGAGCCATTTCTCTCCCTTTATTTTAATTAACCACTAGTCACTGAAATTAAACAAATTGTCTCAACTATGTTTTGCTTAAAGATCTAGGACACTAACCTGCAAGTGTTTAAATCTGTTGGGATTTTTCATACTCCCAAGTCTATTCAAATCTGTCTAAACCAGTTCAAATCCTGATGACTATCCAAACTGTTGTTATAGGGTAAACCCTCGGCTAATTTAAAACCAGCAACACAGCAAAGATTTATCCCATGCAGCAATCTGTGAAACTTTGATCAGCCAAGAACTATTTAAAGTAAAAATGAACAACTTGATTTCCTAAAGTATAACAGAGAATAACTAAATAACAACTACGTATAACTCCTTCCTCTAACCTAACTTTTACCTTCCCCTTCTACAATACTAGTCTGATAAAATTCCCAAATAAGACTTACAAAACAAAACTTCTTATCTCAAAACCAGGTAGCTTTCAATTTTCTCTGAATTCGTCTCTTCTTTTGTTCTTCTTCGAGATTCTGCTTCACAGGTTTCTGATTGATAAAGGTACCTTTAAGAGAGCTATTTTTCAGGCAGTACTCACATGCTGGTAGTGGTTAAGGTGGCATGGGTGAATCTTTTAAAAAGTTAATTAATGTTAAATGAAGGTGGGGCAGTCTGCTGGAGCTGCTGTCTCTGTACAGAATGCAGAAACATCAACAGTGTATGTGTAGATGCAGCTATTCAGACTGAGCATTGAAAATAAAACAGAGAGGCTGCTTCGGTAAACGTGGTCTTGATTCAGCCTAAATAATTTCAACGCCACTCATTTCAAGGATATAGCCAAAGTAGCTTTTTTTTTTAGCTTTGTTCCTGACAGCTGACTCTGGAACCATGATATTTGGTGTACAAATTGGATACATAACCAATGAGAACAGCGAAGGGAACGTCGCGATCATACCACAGGATTATTAGAGAGAGAGAGAGAGAGAGACGATTGGCAGTGAGTTTAACCTGAGGGTCACTATGCCTGAGGTTAGCGGTGAGATCTTCATGGTGACCTCAGTTGGCATGGAAATTGAAAGCACAATGTTGGCATCACAAACCAACTAACTGGGCTAACCAACTCCCCAGAGGCAGGACAGTGTCACCTGACAATGACTGTGTCTATCACCCACCATTAAACCACCATAATAACAGCTGATCCTCTTGTCCAGACTCAGGGGTGGACCATTAGCCACATGTGGCTCACCCATCTCTCTCTCTCTGTCTCTGTAATATGTGTGTCCTACTCAATGCGTTCCCCTGCACCGGCCCCGGAACCATTGTGCAGTATCAGGTTGCCTCGGGGGGGTGTATTTTCTGTGTGGTTTCCGGTGAGTTGGACCCCCGGCTGGCTTGAGAGGCCGGTTTCCTGGGAGATGGCTGAGTGCAGAGTGGAGGCACCGGGTCCTACCCTGGTCCCGACCCCGGAGACGGGGGTCGGCGGTAGCAGCGGCGGCGGCGGCAGGGAGGCCACCAACAATAACCCGCTGGCCAGGAAACTGAATAAAATATTGGAGACTCGGCTGGACAGTGACAAGGTGGGGGCTGTCAGTCAGCCTGCTGTCAATGCACTGACTCGTTCACTTCACTCAATAATCAGCTTCATAATCTGTTCACTGAGAACTATGTTAGAGAGAAAGGAAGTTTCCTGGATTTGTATTCGTAAACATTCAGCGAGGGTTAGAAGCTGCATTGGAAGCTACAGAGCCTCTGGGATAAGTGGCTATTGAAAAATTATTATTTTCGATTCAGAGAGACACTGATTAGGAGTGTCAATCTAACCTCTTGCAGTTTAAAAATGTAATCTGCTTCGTATATGTCAATATGATTGAAGAAATGCAGCTCCATCTGTTTGAATAAGTTATCAAAGTGCAAGGCTGTTTAAATCAATTAATTCTCACTTGCTGTGAATGATATTTACATAGAGTTATAGAGATGTACAGCATGGAAACAGACCCTTCGGTCCAACTCGTCCACACTGACCAGATAGCCTAACCTCATCTTGCTCCATTTGACAGCACGTCGCCCATATCCTTCTAAACCCTTCCTATTCACATACCCATCCAGAAGCCTTTTAAATGTTGCAATTGTAACAGCCTCCACCACTTCCTGTGGCAACTCATTTCCATACATGCACCACCCTCTGCATGAAAACGTTGCTCCTTAGGACCCTTTTAAACTTTTTCCCTCTAACCCTAAACCTATGCCCTCTGGTTCTGGACTCTTCCATCTCAGGGCCTTGACATAAAACATTTCTCTTCATATGTCAGAAGCAACTTCATTAGGCAAATGATCACTGCCTCGAATATGCATTGCATTGTCACTTCCTCAAGTTAAAGAGTGCAGACTTGTACATATTTGATGTATATTTGGTTCAGCTGTCCATCAATGTACCAAATCAAGTGCAGACAGACCTCAAAATTACTTACTGGTCCAGGATCATACCAGAAAGTGATGGCTGATGATTACAAGCTTGTCCTCAAATCCAAAGCCTTTTTCCATTGCCCCCACAAATCCAGTAAGAATAACAGTTGGAAGGTGAAAGGAAGGCAAGTGGCCGGAGACAAAGGACAATTTGAAGCACTTTGGATCTCAGGCCATAAAGGTGGATGCTGAGGGAGGAAGTGATGTTTGAAAGCCTACGGGTTTCTATTGCCATGATGTGGGATACCTTTGAGCAAATTGCTGGAAATTCCAGAGTAAACCAATGGGATCCATCAGGTTACGTATAATTAATGGAATACAGGGAGAACTAGCCATTTGGATACAGAACTGGCTCAAAGGTAGAAGACAGAGGGTGGTGGTGGAGGGTTGTTTTTCAGACTGGAGGCCTGTGACCAGTGGAGTGCCACAAGGATC
>NC_057715.1:92696516-92718225 GCF_004010195.1 Chiloscyllium plagiosum
AGAACTAGAGGGCATAGGTTTAGGGTGAGAGGGGAAAGATATAAAAGAGACCTAAGGGGCAAATTTTTCATGCAGAGGATGGTACGTGTATGGAATGAGCTGCCAGAGGAAGTGGTGGAGGCTGGTACAATTCCAACATTTAGGCATTTGGATGGGTATAAGAATAGGAAGTGTTTGGAGGAATATGGGCGGGTGCTGGCAGGTGGGACTAGACTGGGTTGGGATATCTGATCGGCATGGATGGGTTGGACCGAAGGGTCTGTTTCCATGCTGTATATCTCTATGACTGTATAATGCAAGGAAAATGATTCTGACCAAGAGTACAACAGACTGTCTGTGATTGTGAGACCAAGTACAAATACACTGAGTGTGAGGAAGATCAGCAAGGTAGCTGAGAGCTACATAGAATTCTTGTGAAATGCAACAGTAAGTCCTTTTCTTTCAAATAAAGCAAGTTGTACTTAGGGATACAGGAGCTGCCTGTACTCTCTTCTTGAGGATAGGTGTAGCTCTTCCACAAATGAGGTCATTGAATGCCAGGATTTTAGTGAACAACATTGGTGGGGAGTACTTACCTTTGTATTGAGAGCAGCTGAAGTGTGACCTAATGTCTGGAACAGTAATTATATGGATTGTCTACAATTTGCCTGTAGATATAGTTAACCTATTCCTCAGGAATACTTTGTCTGGAATGGAAGTGTTAGCTTTTCCAATAAGTATGGAAAGGCCAAATGGAATTGAGATAGCAGTAGTGAAAAAGATTCCAGAAATAATTCCTTCCTGTGTAGGGACTCAAACAATGATTAAATAAATTCTATTCTAGGAAGTGACTATTTGCACTGCAGACAAATTTTGGCATTATGAAGTGTTCATTGGAATTTGGATAATCTGAAAGAAATATGCATTAAGTATTCTCTGATTGAGATTCAGCAAGCAGATCCAAAGTTAGGTAAACTAGCACAATGGCTCAAACTAAAACTCAAGCTGTGGGAATTCCAATATGCTACTATATTAAAATTCTGATTCTGATGAAGAAGTGGAGAGCTGTCACAAACCTGAAGATGAAGATTGGAATGTAGTTCATCAGATTGTGATTCCACCCAAATATTGTTAGAAAATATTAAGGACAGAACATGAAATTGCAGAGGTGGAACACATAGGGATATGAAAGACCCAAGCATGCATAAGTTGACTTTTTTTTTAGATTAGATTCTCTACAGTGTGGAAATAGGCCCTTCAGCCCAACCTGACCCTCCAAAGAGTAACCCACCCAGACCCATTCCCCCTAACACTAGGGACAATTTAACATGGCCAATTCACCTAACCTGCACATCATTGGACTGTGGGGGAAACCGGAGCACCCGGAGGAAACCCACACAGACACTGGGAGAATGTGCAAACTCCACACAGACAGTTGCCCGAGGTGGGAATTGAACCCAGGTCTCTGCCACTGTGAGGCAGCAGTGCTAACCACTGAGCCACCGTGCAATCCATTTTTATTGCATTTTGTTTTGTTTTGTTTGTCACCCTGGATTCACTGAATTAATCCACCGGTTTCTGATCTTTTGGGTTAGTTCATGAATATGAGATAAGAGGATCTCCAAAACTAATTAAAATGAAGTCTTCAAAACAGAAGGCTGAATCTTCCATGTTAAATTATGTAAGTATATTTTGCATGCGACTCACAAGAGCATGCAAAGGGGCTCAGTAAAATTGTAAAGATTCACAAAGAATCATGAACAATTAGGCTGACAAGCATGCCAAGACCTGAACATTTCAACCAGGGATGATGCGTTTGTACTACAGCCTTTACAGATCGATCGGCTGAAACCATTGATGAGTAGTCGAATTAAGATAGTCAAAAGGATTCAGAAAGTGAATTATTGGACTGATACCTCAGATTGCTAGAAAAACAATTGTCTGTCTCATCAATATGTTGAATAATATTCATGCTGGGAAGAGGATAAACACGTGTAGGAAACTCAGATAGTAAGGACAATGGAGGATGAAAGGTATAGGGTGATAAGGAGAGGGAGGCCTGGACATTTCCCAGATTGGAACTTCCTACTATTCAGTTAGCTAACACTGAACTGTTCGAGATGTTACATATCATACTTGAATGAAGAACAATGAGAAGCCATAACCAGGCTTCACTCAGAATTTAAGTGAGTCTGTAGGGACAAATCAGGATGTTTAACCATAGCCAAGCATGATGCAGATGTGGAAGAATATTCTCCTGCAAAATAGCATCCTTAACCCTCAAGTCCAGAAAACAGGTTCAGGTGAAAGCAGAAATCCAATGCATGTTGGAAAATCACCTAATCAAATTCAGTCAAAATTGCTGGAGGTCTCCAGTGTATTCATGCTGAAACGTGAAGGTTCAGTTGGATTCTGTGTAAGATATGGAAAGGACAACACAGTAATAAAGGCAGGCTCCAATCCAAATGCTCATTTGGAAGACTATTATTGTCAGTGCCAAATGTTTTGCCAAAATACAATTTTAAAAGAGACATTGGCAGGTTCCTTTAATACCCAAAGCAAAAGATATGTAGGCTGTTGTCACACCAGACAGTATTTTTTAGTGCTGAGTGATTCCATTTGGGCTACAATTTTCCAGAGACCTGTAACTATGAGGATACTATGGCTTTAAGAGGTGTACTTTGTCCTTGTTTTTGTTCTTATGAAGAAAGGTTGAGATAAAGGGTCTGAGCAGTCTGCTCAAGGCCAATAAAGCTTGTGAGGCCTTGGGGCCTTTCTTAAAAGTTGGAACAATAGAAGCAGCCTGGATGGGTGGGGTCAAGCTCCTAAAACACCAGGATTTTTAGTTTTAGCTTTGTGCAGTTACTAAGGTGTTGAAGCTGGCTGTGGAAGTTTATATTGCTCTCTCCATTACAGCTAAAAGCTATTGTTCTCTTCCTGCTGGAATTGCAGGTGAGACACTATGCTTTACTGAATTTGCCTTTGTCAAGTATGTGTTTATGAGATGTTACTATCTTGGAACAGTTAATTAATAGTTAATATATTTATTATTTTAAGTATTTCGGTAGGATTACAGTTAAACCAATTCTTTGACTTCTATTTTTGTCTGTATTTTAACTGTAGTGTAAAAACTGTTCTGCCTGACTTCACGTAGTTTGATCAATGAAATTGCATCTGGAACACAACGCCTTACACTTGCTTGTAAAAAAAGGTTAGGTCTAGATTACCTTCTTAATATATTTTGAGGGACTTTGGTCTGATCCGTAACAGTAGTAGCCTGTATACCTAACTGTGTGATATACTGCGATGTGCTGTCTGACAGTGAAACTTGGAAGGACCACTTAGAATAACTAGAGGCTCTGTTTACACAATTGCTGTTAGATCAGAAGAGATTAGAGCAGAAGTAGGCCATTCAGCCCATGAGTCTGCTCTGCCAATCAATGAGATTATGGCTAATTTGGTAATCCTCAACATCACTTTCCTGTCTTATTCCCATAATCTTTGAATCCCTTATTGATTACAAATCTGTCTATCTCAGCCTTGAGTGTACTTACAACATCGCCTCTACAGCATTCCGTGGCAAAGAATTCCACAATGTGAAAAAAATTATTTCATCATCTTTGTCTTAAATATCTGACCCCTTACTTCAATATCCCCTTTGGTCTTGGACTCTCTGACAAGTGGAAAGAACCACTCTGCTTCAATCCTTTCAAATCCTTCTAAGAACCTTATATTTTTCAATAAGACCACCTCTCATTCTTCTTAACTGCAATGAGTCAAAACCCAACTTACCCAAGCTCTTTATTAGAAAATCGTAAGAAAGCTGGCTGTTTTGCTGATAAACCTTGCCAAAGGTGATTTTGCAATAATGGGTGTAGTCTGCCTGCAGCACATAGTAAGGCAACGACAAGTGCTGCTATAAAATATCAAAAGTGCAAGTATTAGTTGAACAGTGGAACTGGAGCGTGGGAGAGAGACGTGCATTCCTCCACTGTCAATCGTAACACTTGGTGTTAATTTTTCTATTGTGCTTCGTCTTGGGGTCTCAGGAATTATTTTTTCCTATTCCGAAGGTAGTAGTAGATGACATTGCTGTTGTATCTGTAGAAAGTTTGTAAAGTTTAATGGTGATTTCCCCTGGGATACGGGTGGTGAAGGTTGGTCAGCTATAATTGCAATTACCTTGTGGAAATATGGTAATGTGGCATTCATGGAAATGGGGCTTAGAAATGGTGAGGTCGAGTAGCTTAACAAATGGGGCTACAGTGTTCAGAAAAGATAGGGAAGGGAAAATGGAGGTGGGATAGCATTACTGATTAGAGACTGTAGTGCTAGAAACAGAGGATGACCTTGGTTGGTCGGAATCCATTTGGTTAGAGTTGAGAAGCAACAAAGATTTAGTCTCATTACTGGGGATGAATTCTGTAGGCTTCTGGGTAGTGCAAGACAGAGTGATGAACAAGGCTGTGGAGGAATGATAATGATGTGTAAGAACTATAAAATAATGTTGTCTAAAGGGAAATGCTGTTAAAACTTTTTATGTTGGGCTTGTCTGAAGACACAAGATTTTGAAAGGGAATAACAATTTATGTTGCACAAAACAAAATTGCTGATGGCTTCAGCAAATCGACTCTGGATGAGCATGTAGAATGCACAAAGAATTACTGAGGATTTAATTAAAAAAAGGCATGTAATGCATGGACATGTTCCATTTGTCCTACAGAGGACAGGTCCTTGCGGATGAATATGTAGCTTCTAACAAGCGTAAGTGTGTCACCTTGCTAGTACAAACTATAATTGTAACTTTATTATAGTGTAGTTCTTAGCATACTTGGGATTGCTCAGCATGTGTTGCTCATTTGCAGAATTACATCTGATATTACATGTTATGCTCTGAGCTTTGCAAACACAGGCTGATTAAGTACAGTCAGTACTCTGCCTATTTTGAAACCAGTGGGTCAGTTGTTTGGAGCAACCTACCGACTTCTTTTTTTTTCTTTTTGTCAACTTCATTGAAGATAATTTGTACAATAGTTCAGTTTAGCCTTCTGATTATTCTTCATCTTCCTCCTCTTTCATCCTGCTTGATGTGAAAGTAGAAAGTACTAAAGTACACAAACCATTTGAAAGAGGCTGTATGTACTGAGAATAATTATGGCATCTGGGCTTCATAAGAGGTACTGAGTATGAAAGCAGGGAGATTATCCTGAACCTTTATAAACCTCTGACTAGGCTTCAGCTTTATCCTGTTCTGGTCACCACATTTTAAGAAGGATACGGAGTGCTTGAGAGAGTGCAAAAGAGATTTGCTGGTATGGTTGGTATTGATGAGAAATCTTGGCTACAGAGTTGGGATGGAGCAAAGGCAATTGAGTCAGACAAGATAGTATTTTTAGACAAGGTGAACAGAGAAAAGCTGTTCTTCTTCTTTGATTATATGAGGACTCGAGGATATGTAAATTTTCAGATAAGATTTCAGTGGAGGATGAGTTACACAGTGAGTGATCATGACATGGAATATGCTGCTTATGAGGATCGTGGAAACCGAGATTACAAATAATTTCAAAATAAAATTAGATGGACACTTGAAAGAAGTAAACTTGTAGGGTTTTGAAGGCAGAGCTGGAGAGTGGGACTGACCAAATGTTGTCCATAGCTCGCGTAGCCACGATATTCTGAACGGCTTTCTCCTATTCCATAATGATGCTATGAAAGCATCTCTGTATAATGCAGTGACTATAGAAGTTACCCAGTGTTTAAATGGGTTTGCAATGTCACACACTCTGACATAACTATCACTCCTAACACTTCTGTACTGACAGTTCTGATATATTGTCAATATACAGTATTAAAAAGATGTTTATAACCTCCTAATAAGTAGCTATTGGAATCTATATTTGATGGCTGAGTGACTGAGTACTTTAAGAAATTTGAACAGATTTATGAGAGCCAGCATGGATTTGTCAATGATAGGTCATGTTTATTAAACCCAGTAGGTTCCGGAGAGAAGTTAGGCAAAGCATTTTTGTGCATTGTCTGCTAGAAGTGTGGAAATCTACCATAGGTAAAGCAATCAGTGCTAGCTCAATAGAAATAAAAACCTGTGGTCAGTAGATTTATGCTATCCAAGGCTATTGAGGGAAATTGATCTCATCTGGAGGGGATAGAGTTTGGATACAGATCTAATGAATGGTGAAGTAGGCTTGAGGGGCTGAATGATCCTGAGAATTTAGTGCACAGATAGAAAAAGTTGAAGAAAATTTTACATACCTGTACATAGTGACAGTATTTATTACTACTACTTTGTAGATAGCACGGAAGCAGACCCTTTGATTCAACCGGGCCATGCCAACCACAATCCCAAACTAAATAGTCCCACCTCCCTGCACTTGGCCCATATCCCTCCCAATATTTCATATTCATGCACTTATCTAGATGTCTTTTAAACTTTGTAACCGTACCTGCATCCACCACTTCCTCTGGAAGTTCATTCCACACACGAACCAATCTTTGTGTTTAAAAAAAATGTTGCCCCTCATGTCTGTCTTAAAACTTCCTCCTCTCACCTTAAGAATATGCCCCCTAGTCTTGAAATCCCCCACCCTGGGGAAAAGCTGCCTGCCATTTTGTTTATGTCTACCTGTCAATATTTTATAAATCTGTATAAGGTCACCTCTAAACCTCCTAAGCTCCAGTGAGAAACGCCCCAGTCTATCCAACCTGTCCTTATAACTCAAACCTTCAATTCCAGGCAACATCTTGGTAAATTGGGGCGACCAGAATTGGACACAGTACTTCAGAAGAGGCCTCAACATAATGTCCCAACTCGACTCAAAGGTCTGAACAATAAAGACAAACCTGCAAAATGACTTCTTAACCACCCTATCTATATGTGATGCAAACTTCAACGAATTATGTACCTAAACCCCTGGGTCTCTCTGGTCTTCTTGCCCTTACTTTTAATTGTATAAGCCTTATCTTTGTTTGTTTTACCAAAATACAACCCCCTGCACTTATCCAGTTTAAATTCCACCTGCCACTCTTCAACCAATTGACCCAATTGATCAATGTCACTGTAATCTTAGCTTGATTTATTACAACACAGCTTTGTAATTGTGTGACTGCTGATTTTCTTTGGAACTGAAGATGATCAAGCCTATGGATTTTTTCCAATCTGTTGAAAGATGTTATTGCACACCTCTGGAGGCAGTGGGACTAGAATCCAGGCCTCCTGGCTCAGCGATAGGGGCGCTATCACTTTGTCACAAGAGCCCAGTGAATGATATTATAAAGACGCTTCCTTCCAAAGAGCAGGTTTTGCTTCTCTCGCATAAATAAAGAAACAAATTTGGCAAGTGAGAGCCACTGAAGAATTTTTAAAGAAATGTATTCATTCACGGGATGTGGATGTTGTTGGCCAGGCCGGTATTTATTGCTCATCCCTAATTGCCGGTTGAAATCTTACCACATTGCTGTGGGTCTGCAGTAACAGATTTCCTTTCCTAAAAGGCATTAATAAACCACATGGGTTTTTCCAACAATTGGCAGCAGTTTCATGGTCATCATTAAATTCTTAATCCCAAACTTTTTTTTTATTGAATTTAAATTCTACCATCTGCCATGGTGGGATTTGAACCTGTGTCCCCAGAACACTGCCTGGGTCTCTGGATTAATAGTCTTGTGATAATACGATTATTGTACGTCTTATTAAAGTACAATAATTTTTAATTTAGAAATTAAGGGATTGCTGATGCCTGTTTTGGAATGAAGTGACAGAAGATAGTGACCCTCACTTTCTTCTGTTCTAATTTTAAGGTCATTGAGAATATGTCACATTAAGTGATCACACATTTTTAGAGTGTTATGGGCAATTGGAAAGGCTGGGCCTAAAAAGGAAAACAGGAGAGTGCACTAAAGCTTGTGGATATTTGTTCATTGCTGAGCATTGGGAGAGATAAGAATTATATTTGGTTTGTTTTGAAAAGTACACTAGAAATAGTATTGACTCTGGATGGACCAGATTACAGACAAAGTATTTTCTTGCTTACTGTGTGAAGTACTATGAGGAATGGAAAAACGATCTGCCACTTTTGAAAGCATTTTTAACACCTACCTATGCAAATAATTTAGGCAAATATTTTTATATATCCATTGTTCACAGCACAAACCTGTTAGCTCCTCAAATTTAACCTTTCTTGTGATTGTTCAAGTGCCACTTAATGCTGGAGAAAGTCTGTAATGAAATCAAAATTGATGCATTTGAACACTTAAAGTGGAGAGTTTTATCACCACCTAAAACATATTACATGGCATATGTTCATAATTTTAAATAAATATGTTGTGTTTAAGGGAAAACTGAAGGGACTATTTTGATATTAAAAATGTATTGCTATCCTAGATAATACGTTTATTCCTGTTCAAAATATATGAAGATTTTGATGGTAACAAAAATGCTTTCGTTCTTTTTACTGATGGGAAAATAAAGTAGATCTTTCAGCCGTTTGATTGATTGGGAAACAGGATGACATTGAGAAACAGCCTGTAGCTGAAAGTGAGGGGTTACTTGGTGTGCAGGATAGAGAACCAGATGGAAAGGGGTAGTAGAAAGAACAAGGTATGTGGAAAGCAATAATCTTGAGAGAGAAGCCAGATGGAAGGGACCACCATGAGAGCAATGTGTGTTATATTCTCAGACATCCTGTTGTCTCAAAGTAATCCAATCTGTTACACTTTTCAAATGTTAGTAGCCCGTAAGATTATGACACAAGTGAAATTTGCAGCAGTGCAACATTGAGCATGTTCTGGCTAATATTGCAAGCCCACTATTCTGAAACATGTTAACTTAATTTTTATGTTTTTGAAATTGGTTAATTGTAAATGGTTTGAGCTTCTGATATTTTCAAACTAGTGTTTGTGCTTAGTTACTGGCCCATAATTCCAATTTAAACCATTGCTTCTCAAAATTCCATGCATAAGGCATTAGTAAAACTCTGAGAGTCCTCTTCTGACTGAGTAAATAACAGTATGGTTCTGCATGATATCCGTACAGATAAGGAAGATCCAAACTGGCTGAGTGAGTGATTCCAGCTAAGCAGCATTTGGATCACTGCTATTAGTTTTGACCCTACTAAAATTAAACCAGGATTTTTAAAAATTCTGATCGTACTGTGTCAGACAGTGTCAAATTTATCTGTAATGTTTGCCGTGGAAAATGTCCATATTACAGAGGAGGTAATGCTGGACATCTTAAAATGCATAAAGGATGATAAATCCCAGTACTTGATCAGGTGTACCCTAGAACTCTTTGTGAAGCTTGGGAAGTGATTGCTGAGACCCATGCTGAGATATTTGTATCATCGGTAGCCACAGGTGAGGTGCCGGAAGGCTGGAGGTTGGCTAATGTGGTGCCACTATATAAGAAAGGTAGTAAGAAAAAGCCAGAGAACTATCGACCAGTGAGCCTGACATCGGTGGTGGGCAAGTTGTTGGAGGGAATACTGAGGGACAGGATTTACATGTATTTGGAAAAGCAAGGGCTGATTAGGGATAGTCAACATGGCTTTGTGCATATGAAATATTGTTTCACAAACTTGAGTTTTTTGAAGAAGTAACAAAGAGGATTGATGAGGGAAAATAGGTGGACATGATCTACATGGACTTCAATAAGGTGATCAACAAGGTTCCTCATGATAGACTGGTTAGCAAGGTCAGATCACATGGACTACAGGGAGAAATAGCTATTTTGAAACAGAATTTATTCAAAGGTGGAAAACAGAGGGTGGTGGTGGAGGGTTGCTTTTCAGACTGGAGGCCTGTGACTAGCGGAGTGCCACAAGGATCAGTGCTAGGTGCACTGCTTTTTGTCACTTATATAAATGATTTGAATGTGAACATAGGAGATATGGTTAGTAAGTTTGCAGATGATACCAAAATTGGAGGTGTAGTGGACAGTGAAGCAGGTTACCTCAGAGTGTAAGGGGATCTTGGTCAGATGGGTCAAAGGGCCGAAGAGTGGCCAATGGAGTTTAATTTAGATAAATGTGAGGTGCTGCATTTTGGAAAGGCAAATCAGAGCAGGACCTATACACTTAATGGTAAGGTCTGGGAGTGTTGCTGAACAAAGAAACCTTAGAGTCCAGGTTTATAGCTCCTTGAAAGTAGAATTGCAGGTAGGTAGGATAGTGAAGAAGGCGTTTGATATGCTTTCTTTATTGATCAGTGCACTGAGTATAGGAGATGGGAGATTACAATAGTGCTGGAAAAGTGCAGCAGGTCAAGCAGCATTCGAGGAGCAGGAAGATCAATGTTTCGGGCAAAAGCCCTTCATCAGGCCCATTCCTGATGAAGAGCATTTGCCTGAAAAGTCGATTTTGCTGCTCCTCGGATGCTGCCTGATCTGCTGTGCTTTTCTAGCACTCCTCGAATCTTGTTTCTAATCTCCAGCATCTGCAGTGCCCACTTTCGCCTGTTGGAGTTGGGAGGTCATGTTATGGGTATACAGGACATTGATTAGGCGCTTTTGGAATGATGACTGCAATTCTGGTCTCCCTGCTACAGGAAGGATGTTATGAAACTTGAAAGTATACAGAAAAGATGTTGCGAGGGTTGGAGAATTTGAACTGGAGGGAGAAGCTGAATAGGCTGTGGGACTATTTTCCCTAGAGCATCAGAGGCTGAGAGGTTGCCTTATAGAAGTTTATAAAATCATGAGGTGCATGGATAGGGTAAATAGACAAGGATTTTCCCTGGGGTGGAGCAGTCTTAGACGAGAGGGTTTAGGTTTAAGGTGGGAGGAGCAAGACTTAAAAGGGACCTAAGGGGCTAATTTTACAAGTAAAGGGTGGTGCAGATATGGAATGAGCTGCCAGAGGAAATGGTGGAGGCTGATATAATTACAATATTTAAAAGGCATCTGGAAGGGTATGTGAATAGAAAAGATTTAGAGGAATATGGGCCAAATGCTGGCAAATGGGACTAGATTTATTTAGGTTATCTGGTTAGCATGGATGAGTTGGACCAAAGGGTCTGTTTCCGTGCTGTACATCTCTATGATTAAGGGCCATTGCTACCCAGAAGAATAAGTTCTTAAGAAACACGTCGGAGGTACTGTGTCACATGTCAGACTGCATTGCATGGCGCGTTGCTGTCGTGGCAATGAATAATGAAGGAAAACCAGAAGAAAAAAACTTGTGCCAGCAGTAGATTCTTCATAATTCTGTGGTAATGGTTCTGAGTGTTTTTGATTTTTATTGACAATTATACAAAGATATTAAGAGGCAGGTTTGTCATTCATAGAAAAGAGAATCTCTGCTCCTCTACTGGACAAAAACATTGAATCCTCTAAGTCAGTTCAGTCCTTTTGATTTTGTGTCACTGCATCACATTTTAAACACTTTTTTTAAACATATTCTGAAAAGATACTAAAGCAGATGGAGGAGCTGACTTTTTGAAGCTGTGTTGTGGCAATGCGCATTTACTTGTTCTTGGTACCTGTTAAACTTATCTGTTGATCTTGTTGCATGGTGGAGTTGCAGAATCGAGCAGTTTTTGTGAGCCGGTTGATTTCAATAATCACTGTGTTCTTCTGGGTAGTAACACTTTGCAATCCTAAAGGCAGGCATTCTCCCATTCTAAACGTTTCAATATTATATTTCCAACCCATCTCAGTCCTTTTCATTCACTGTGGACTGTCCTTTCCTCATGAATAGAGAGTATTTTAACAGATTTGACACAATTACTATTTATGTTGTCTCCTTTGCCACCAGTATATACTGCTCCTGTTGCATGGTTCCAAGGACAATGCCAATCCTTTGATACCTCATCACATAATGGTGATTCTTCTCAGGTAATTCTATACAGGAAGTGTTGACAGTTTGATCTGGGAGGACATTCAAGCCAAAGTTAATCCTGTTCTCAAGTTCACTTTCCTGGATCATGAATCGTGATTTTCCTTTACCCCCCCTAGCAAGGTATGCTGTAGTTATCTTAAGCTTCAGTGAAACCTGTACATTGCAGATACGTTAAGAACTGGCAGCAGCTGTCATTGATTTGCAGGTGTCTTTAATTTCAAAATGGTCATTGTATATGCTGTAAACATCATCAATAAAGTGGGGAATTTTATTGTTAACTTCTATAAACAATAAATAATACAGAAATGTTGTATTCAACCCTGGAGACAGAGCAGTGTTGCTGTTGCTATGCATGCTCGGCAAAAAATCCACCCCACTTCACAAAACTCCTTTCTTTTATAAAACGTGCTGCTGCTTTGCTCTGATGGCGCACACTGACCTCATGATAATTTGAAGGTAGAAAGAAAACCATGGGGAACATGTTGATCTCCATTTACTGCATGTTTAAGATACAGCAACTTTGCGACAGGTTATGTCCTATGCATTAAAGATTGTCTGTCTGTAATTTGCAAGTGTCTACTGTTTCAGAATGCTTGTGCATTTTGTCATTCAAGTTATTTGGGTCTCTCGATGTGTTTCACTTTTGGAGCTGTACGTTTGTATAGATTTCATTAAAATGGATGAAAACATGTGAAATGGACTGACAGTAGATTGTTACGTGTTTTTGACAACTCCCCTCTGCCTTTCTGAGACATACCTCACCCAACCAAGTGTGAGGCTTTGATAGTAAGTGTCAACAGGTCATTCATATTGGGGCTTGCATACCTGAACCTGATCTTGTTCAAAAGTACTTGTTAACCAGGGTCATTTTGTATGGTGAAGAATTCAGTGTCAACTCAAAACAAAGGCATATGCAGTTTACCTATAATCAGCTGTCTGACCTCAGCTAACAGAAGATTGTCAAAGCCTTACCCAAGAACTGTCTTGACTTGTGTGTCGTCGGTATTTGGTGCATTGAGACCTTAAGTTGTTGAATTGTTTTTGAAGTAGCTAGGCATTTAACTAGATTTATCACTGCTACAGGAAAAGCAACATTCATTAAGCCTGCAATCAATAAAGTTTTGAAATCCTTATTGCCTACTTTTCAATAAAGTACATTAATTCTCTGTGATACTTTAATTTGTGACAGTGATTCATAGATGTTGTAGTTTGATGTAGGAATTTCTAAGTAAATAATGATTTGCCTGTGATTCATGTTTCTCTAAGGATTTCGTTGATCTCACTTCCTATAGGTCTTGCTTTGACAAATTTCTCATAGACAAGCCCCAAATTCTTGGAAATGACCTTCTTATAAAGCCCTTGCATTATACTTGCTCTTTTGCTAAAATCTGTGTTATTGATAGCTTTTTTTAACAACAGGTTTATTTACTTAACATGTAGTATTGATGAGAAACGTACATTTAATTTTAAAAATAGTGAAAATGTACTGCAAAGGAATATAAAATCTTCATGGAATTGTTCTTCCAGAAATTTCACCTTATGAATGGATGCTGCTGTGTTTGTTATTCATTATACTAATAACTTTAAATTGAAGTCCAAAACCATGATAACATAATCACGCTGCTTTGCAGCAGATTTAATATGGCTCCTCATAACAAGGTCAGCAAAGACAAGTGAGTCAGCTCTTCAACCATAATTTATTATTTCTCAACACAGTAAATGTCATAAATTGATATGTGTTTTTCTCAATTCACAGGATATGTTGGAGGCTCTTAAAGCTTTATCTGTATTCTTCACTGAGAATAGTTTACGCACCAGGAGAAATCTGCGAGGAGACATAGAACGGCGTAGCCTGTCCATTAATGAAGAATTTGTACGTGTGTTCAAAGAAGTCAAAGAGGTACATGTCAAATATCTGTTACAATGAAAAGGATTAATTTTTGTGAATTGGTGATAACATTTGGTTTATAAATTAAGTATTTTTTAAAAATCCTAACTAATCTTGCAAAATAACTGATCACAAACCTATTTGCATCTTTGTATTAACAAACATTACATTTGGCTTTGTTCATTAGAGATTCTATTGTTTTCAACAAACTTGCTGAGTGGAATGTGCACTGAAGTAGGCAGAGAGACAGAAAGACAGGGATGGCGTGATCAGATCTGAAATTAGTATTTCTGTAATCTTGGTGATCACAATGAAGAACATTAGGAAAGTCAGGGACACGAAAAGGCTGGTTAGCTTTTTACTGCTTCAACGCTCCCATTATAGGATAGTTGTGTGTTGAATAATCCCATTATTTTGATTTAATTACCTAATCTGGCAGATTATACCACACATGGATTATAAGCATACCTTTCACTCGGTTATGTGCTCTATTTGATTGGTATAGTTTGAAGCAATAAGGTGGATTTACTTGCAGAAAGAGGAAAAGAAAACAGCTTGCATTAATGTGATGTCTTTCATCATTCAGTCAACGAAATACTTTTACTGTACTAGGTGTGTTGAGACTGAGAAACGGGGCAAACAATTATAGAATCATAGAAGTTAAAAGTGTAGAGGAGACCATTCAGCCCATCATGTGTGTGCTGGCTGAAAATGAGTTATCCTGCCGAATTCCATTTTCCAGCTCTTGGTCCATAACCCTTTAGGTTACAGAAACTCAGTGAGGGATTCTGCCTCTCTCACGTTCGGACAGTCAGTTCTCAGTTGTATGGGGTGGAGAATGCCAAAGATTTGCCACCCATTGAGTGAAGAAATTTCTCCTCATCTCAGTTGCAAAAGGCCTATATCTTTTCCTGAGATTAGTTCCCCTGGTTCAAGAGTCACAAGGCAGGGAAGACCCCATCTAAATCTCACAAAAAGTCTGAAAAAACATATGATGCGAATAATCTGAACAAACCATCTGGCATTGAGCAAGGCATCAAATTTAGACATAGCACTTGAAAAAGCATACCCAGCCAACTCTGCAAAGACTTCCTCACTAGCATGTAAAAACTTGGCCCATGGTTAATAGCTGTCCTACAAATGAGTCAAACAACAGAATAACATAGTCATTCTGAAAAATTATACCAATCAGCTAATTTCCCAGACTCCTCCATCTCACCCTTGGGTGCGTCCTATCACACAAGCAGAACAAACCTATGCGAGATGGCAGCACAGTTGTGCATAAGTAGGAAAGAGTGCCTTCAGAATCCTAAACATTACCTCAGGATTGCATGAGGTTTCATGACATCAGTACCAACTGCTCTCCCTCAGCTGAGGAAACAGCATTTCTCCATAAAAACTGAAAGAACTGCAGATGCTGTACACCAGAAACAAAAACAGAAATTGTTGTAAAAGCTCAGCAGGTCTGGTAAGCATCTGTGGAGGGAATCAGTTAACATTTTGGGTCGAGTGACCTTTGCTCAGAGCTCAAGCATTTTTCCATGTTGAGCAACTTTTTGACTGAGGCACTGAGTGCCTTAAAGGAACAGACATATTCTGAATGGGGGACTTCACTGTTGATCAAAGTGCTATGATGATACTGGAAAATGGAACAGTCATCGACTGGTGAAGAATCAGGAGTGTTTTATTAACCAATGATCAATAATGGAGACATTACAATTCACTACAAAGATCTGCCTTAACTATACACACTTGTGATCCCTGCAAAGACGGAAAACCTTTGAAAAGATATTTGAATTCCCAGTTCCCAATTTCCCAGCAGCGTGTTCTTCTTTGCTGACCACCCAAATTGCAGTCCTTTGTCTCTTACTTGAGAGTCTGTGAGTACAGTTCTGCCCAGCCTGAGGAAACTGCACAGTAAGCTTTTGAGTTTTAACACTCTTACTGTAACAAACAACTGACGAAACACAACTTCGTAAGTAACACTAAACTGTAGAAAAATTATTCTTTAATCCAACTGAAAACCTCATGCTGTGGTTGGATCTTTCGTCCCATTCTCACCCAAATATGCTTTCACAAGAACCAGTCTGACATTGCTTCCAACTTCTAACTGGTTACTTTCTCCCTGATTTGCTAAGTTGTAATGTTAAATGACCATCAAACTGTATTTTTCTTAGCTTTTGGAGGAGCTCCAGTGTGAATAATAGTAGGAAGGCCAATCTAACAATGCCTTTTCCCAATGGCCATGCCAAGATAGATCTCGCAGATCCCTGGAATTACTTTGGGATGCATCTCTTTGACCAGAGGATCCTTCCCTCCTGCATCTGCCTTGGTACTCGCCATGGAGCAGCATGCTCTTTGATGCTGACCACCATAACTGCAGTCCTTTGACTCTTACAAAACGTCTCTCTCTCCTGCCACCACCACCACCAACCCCCCCCCCCACCTCTTTTCTGTCCAAAAACTGAAAGGCTGTGCTGGTGAATGGTTTGGAATGGAGCTCACCGCTGATCAAAATGGTACGATGATGCTGGAATATGCAGCAGTCATTTATTGGTGAAGACTCTGGAGCACCAGGGATCATTAATGGAGCCAGTGAGTGGCTTACAGGTGGTGATGTTCCCATGTGTCTGCTACCTTTGACCTTCAAGATTGAATTCGTGTGGGTTTAGAGGGCACTGCCTAAGGACCTTTGAACTTCTGCAGTGCATCTTGTGGGTCGTACATACTGCTGTTGCGGAACATCAGTGGTACAGGGAATGGATGCTTGTGAATGTGCTGCCAATGAATCGAGCTGCTTTCTCCTGGATGGTGCCAAGCTTTTTGAGTTGCTGGAGCTGCCCCCATCCAGGCAAGTGGGGAGTATTCCAACATAGTCCTGACTTGTTTTGTAGATGGTGGACAGGCTATGAGAGTCATTCCTGATGAAGGGCTTGTGCCCAAAATGTCAACTCTCCTGCTGTTTGGATGCTCCCTGACCTGCTGTGCTTTTCCAGTGCCACACTTTTTGACTCTGATCTCCCACATCTGCAGTCCTCACTTTCTCCTTTGGGGTCAGAAGGTGAGTTACTTTCCCAAGTCGCCTTTGACCTCCTCTGTAGCCATTGTATTTTTGTGCAGTTGAGTTTTTGGTTAGTGGTAACACCAAGGATGTTGTTAGTGGGGATTCAGTGATGGTAACACCATTAAATGTCAAGGGATGGTGATTAGGTTGTCTCTTATTGGAGATGGTCATTGCTTTGCATTTGTATGGTGAGAATTTTACTTGTCACTTGTCAAACCACACCTACATATTGTCCAGATCAACATGAACTGCTCTTTATCTGAGGAGTTGTAAATGATACTGAGCATTGTGCAACCATGAGTGAACTTTCCTGCTTCGGCTTTATGATGGATGGAACGCCATTGATGGAACAGCTGAAGATGGTTGGGCCGGGGACACTACCCTAAGAAATTCCTCAGAACTGTCTTGAAGCTGGGATGACTGACTTCCAACAACCATGAGCATCTTCCTGTTGCCAGGTATAACTCCAACCAGTGGAGAGTTTGTCTCCTGACATGCACTGCTTCCAGTTTTAATAGGGCTTCTTGATGCTACACTCGGTCAAAGGCCGTCACTCTCACTTCACCTTCCTCTGGAATTCAGCTCTTTTGTCCATGTTTGAACCAAGGCTGTAATGAGGTCAGGAACTGAGCGGTCCTGATGGAACCCAGACTGATATTAGTGAAAAGGTTATTGTTGAGCAAATACTGGTTAACTGCACTGTTGATGACACCTTCCATTGCTTTACTGAGGATAAACGAGTAGGGGGCAGTAATTGACCAGTTTGGATTTGTTATGCTTTTTGCATATACCTGGGCAAATTTCTACTTTGCTGGGTGAATGACAGTGTTGCAACTAAATTGGAACAGCTTGGCTAGGGGAATGGCAAGTTCTGGAGCATAAGTCTTCAGTATTATTGCTAGAATGTTTTCAGGGCCCACAGACTTTGCAGTATCTAGTGCTTCCAACTACTTATTGATATCATGGAATGAACTGAAATGCCTGGACTAGTATATGTGATGCTGGGGACTACTGGAGAAGGCCAAGATGGATCATCCATAACTAGTGTTCTGTGTAAAGGTAAGGTGACCAAGGTGCTGTGTCTGAAGGAAGAGTGAAAGGCAATGACGACGCCTCCCTGAAATAAACATTTTGAATGCAGAAAGCTTTCTCAATGTCAGAATATTTTATACCTTGAATCTTTTTCTTTCCTGATTATTAACTTAGACCCATTGAGAATTACATGACAATGCCTTTCTTTTACCAGAAGCATTTGCTTTGTCCAGAGAATTTGCAAGTGAGATTACTGATTGGTCATAACAATATATTTTACTTCTTACTATTATGTATTTTGGATTAACAATGTTTTATCAGTTGAATAGAGACTTTTATAGTATTCATGCATCCTTATTGTGTAAGCGGGCTGATTATCCTTAAAAACCCAAAATGTAGAATTGAATTTTCATTGATGTTCAAAATGTTTCATTTTTAACCAGCACACACACTTACTTTGATGTAATGAAGTTGTTCTCTTCAATTAAGTGTTTTTAAGAGTTATTAATAAAAATATATTAATAGGAAGCTGTAATAATCTCTTGTAAACAATGTTTTTAGATGGTAGAAAAGAAGGTAACAGTATACACCATGTTATTGACATGTTTAGTGATTTCCTGATTTGAAAGAGAGTTTCTAGCTATAAGTATGCAGAACATTTAAATTCTTTCCCAAGATTCCCAGATTGTGTCTTGAAATTCTAAGGCATCTTCGCTGTTGACATGATGTAATAACTTCACTCTATTATAATTGGAAAGTTGTGGATCAAAGCAAATTCCTAGGACTCTGAAGCCTGTGTTAACAGAGATTATATCTAAAGCTAGGACACTCTTTAGTGCTCATAGTTTTGTTGCAATCTTACTCTTAATAATATCTCATCATACACAAAATGTGAAGTCTTGATTTGTTTATCTCATCACGTTTGAATTTAAATATTTTAGACATTTTTTCAAGCAGCTGTGATGAGAGTTGGTGAAAGGTGTACATAACTACTTTTTTCAGTTTTCCAGAGAGTTCTCTGGACCAGTGCATTTGCTTATTTACTATTTTCACCATGTTATTCGTATGGCAGTCGCTGCAGCTGTGGTGGGGAGCTGGAAGGATTTTCTATTATGTGAAAGACTGTCATAATTTACTGGAGCTTAGAACATGTTATCAGCATGAAAGTACAATTGAGAAGTGATTAATTATTTTACAAATTCTACAAAGATATTACTGGTGTTATAAGATCATCTATGCAGACTATTGTTTAACAGTAACAGATAAATATGAACAGAGCATATGCTGTTGGGTTAGTAGAGAAATTTCATTCTCTGTTCACTTCCGCATGCATTATAGTTCAATTTTTGCCTAAACTCCACCCAGCTTTACTTCGGTTTTCAGCATTTTCCTCTTTTTTTCGCATTGCATTATTGCTGTCTTGGTCCTCTAAATCACTTTCTGCTGTTCACCTTTTTCAGTTCTCATCTTGTTGGCCTCCAAATCTCAGTTGAAACTTTATTGCTGGAACAGCACAGCAGGTCAGGCAGCATCCAGGGAACAGGAGATTCGACGTTTCGGGCACAGGCCCTTCTTCAGGAAGGGCCTCCAAATCTCATCCTTACATAAGCTCAACTAATTCAAAGTGTTGTTGTCTCATCATTATCTGCATTAAAACTGCTTATCTGTAACGCATGTGCTTGCCATTGGGTTCAGCACTGCCCCTCTGTCCTTAGAATTTTGCAGCACAGATGCCCATTTAGCCCATTATACTTTTGCTACTCTTTGAAGCAGTCCCACCCCCTTGCACTGGATGTTTTTCGTATCTTTCTATACATTTAATTTTAAAATGCTTGTCCTGAATTGTCTTTCTCCCTATTTAAAAAAAACTTGTTTCACTGTCGAGAAGTTTTTAAAAAAAAGTCTTCTGTTTTTCTTGGATATCTTTTTGCACTCCAGCTCTTCCCACCCCTTTACCTTACTTTTGCTGCAAGAGACTTCAGCTATTTTGATCCATCTTTGGAATGCCTGGCAAAACCCCTCTACCTAGATATTTCTCTTAACATCATCAAAATCCTTCTCAAATCCTCCCTCTTCAATTCTGGTTTGGTTGCTTGTGCTAAATCTGCTCCTGTTCATTGATTTTTACACTTGTGCAATACCTGAGACACTTTGCTACCTTAACAGCATTGTATAAATGCAAATAGTTAATTTCAATTTCATTAAACCAGGCGCCCCGAGCAGGCAGTGATACTAGACCTCTGCTGAATATGCTCTAAGTGTTGAGTTTGCACCTAACTTTCCTTTAACTTTTATAAAAGACAATGTGCTCCATATCCCATCCTCATAAATATAACTTTGTACACCGTTGTGTAATTAAAAAAGTGTAATTTTACTCTGAATAGAAAGCTAAATGCCTTGTGTTTAAGTTTGTCCTTTACAGCAACTTCGTAAATTGACAAGTTGATTTCACTCTGTCATAGGAGCTGGAGGGTGTTCATGAAGATGTACAAGCAATGAGTGCCTGCTGTCAGGATATGACCAGTCGTCTAAAGGTAAGTTGTAATAAATCTACACCTCTCACAGTATATGTATACATATGATTGTTGATGTTCCTTAGTATGCCTGACACTGACGATTGTTAATTTTTTGCTTTTTATATGACATGTGCAGGGGAATTTTGTGGTTTGGGTTTAGGAGTAACAGATGATTTCCATTACCTTATGACACTTACAAGAGTATGATGATAATAAAACTAGAGATTATTCCCTGCTAGTTTACAAACAGTAGTGACATATGTCATTTGTGGATCCTACCTGCTTCAAAAAACATTTAGTTCCTAAACTAATAAGATTTAATGTATTTTCACTGCTCGAAATTTGTTTTGCTTTGGCTTAATGTTCAACAACAACTTGCATTTTTAGAGCTCCATTAACGTAGTAAAACATCATGAGGTATTCCAAAGGTGTATGTCAGACACAAACGGACATGAGCCGTTAAAGATGATCTAGTGTCTTAAAGGAGATGGAGAAATAAACAGATTTAGAGAAGGAATTCCAGAAATTGTGATGTATGCAGCTGAAATTATGATCGCTAATTCGAGGAAGGAATTGAAGGATAGAAAAATTTCCAGAATTGGAAGGGCAGGGAATTCTCTGAGTTACGAAGCAGTAGAATGTGACATAGATATGGAAGTGCAGAGCTATTACGAAATTTGAACGAGGAGGAAAATGTAAATATCATATGAACATATCAATTAAGAGTAGGCTATTCAGACCCTTAAGCCTGCTCCCTCATTCATTAAGGTCATAGCTGGTGTGATTTCTCCACAATTCCATCTTCTCACAATAACTTTTCACCATAGTGCTTATTAAGGTTCTACCTATCTCTGCCTTAAAATATTCAAAGACTCTGGTTTGGCAGCCCTCACAGGATGAGTGTTTCAAAGACTCTTGGCCCTCTGTGAGAAAATAATTTATCCTCATCTCTGTCTTAAATGGCTGACCCATTCAATTTAACACAATGACCTCTGGTTCCAGTATCTTCAACACCAGTGCAGGGCCACAAGGATCGGTGCTGCATCCACTGCTTTTTGTCATTTATATAAATGATTTGGATGTGAACACAGGAGGTATAGTTAGTAAGTTTACAGATGACACCAAAATTGGAGGTGTAGTGGACAGTGAAGAAGATTACCTCCGTGTACAACGGGATCTTAATCAGATGGGCCAGTGGCCTGAGGAGTGGCAGATGGAGTTTATTTTAGATAAATGTGAGGTGCTGCATTTTGGGAAAGCAAATCAGAGCAGGACATCTACACTTAATGGTAAGGTCCGAGGGAGTGTTGCTAAACAAAGAGACCTTGGAATGCAGGTTCATAGTTCCTTGAAAGTAGAGTTGTAGGTAGACAAGATAGTG
>NC_057715.1:92718725-92733725 GCF_004010195.1 Chiloscyllium plagiosum
TGTAGGTAATCTAATCTAATCTAAAAAAGCTGGGAAGTACGAACTTAATTATGCATAATGTAGAGATAGGAAATGCAACATCCTTATAGGCATAAACCTCTAAAGTTGGCACAAGTTCAAAAGGAGAGTGAATGCATACTCCAAGATGACAATCAAAGTGAGTTACAGTGACTAGAGCTCACCCATAGTAATGGTACGAAAACCAAATGGTACCAAACAGTTATGTGTGGACTATCGCAAAGTCAATGCAGTTGCAAAGACTGATGGAGATCTAATTCCACATTTGGAAGACTGAATTGAAAAGCTGGGACAAGCAACTTATATTTCTAAGTTGGACTAGCTCAGAGGATACTGGCAGGTACCTTCATCCGAAAGAGTGAAGCCAATTTCAGCTTTCGTAACGCCAAGTAGACTGTATCCATTTAAAGTCATGCAATTTGGTATGAAAATTGCACGAACCACATTTCAGAGACTAACCAATAATGTAATTTCCAGATCACCCAATTGTGTAGTTTATATCGGTGACCTGGTGATTTTTAGTCACACATGGAAGGAACATAGGCAGCATGTATCAGAATTGTTCAATCAACTTTGGGAGGCAGGCTTAGTGATAAATCTGGCTAAAAGTGAATTTGCCAAAGTCCAAGTCACCTTCCCTGGGCTATGCTATTGAACATGGACAAATGGCCCCATGGAATGCAAAAACAAAGGTAACTGGGGAGTTTCCCATACCATCAACAAAAAGAGCAGTACTATGGTTCCTCAGATTGAGTGTATTTTATCAAACATTCGTCCCAAATTTGAACAGTGTGGCTGCTCCTCTCATAGAATTACTAAAGAAAGGCAAGAATTTTCAGTGGACAGCAGACTATCAGAAGGCATTTGAAAGCCTGAAAGCTGTGTTAACCACTGCCCGAGTGTTAGCCACATCTAATTATGCAAAGCCATTCAAAGTGACTATCGATGCGCGTGATGTGGGTGTCGGTGTTGTGCTCTTGCAGGAAGACGATGAGAAGATAGAAAGACCTATTGGGTATTTCTCCAGGAAATTGAACATTCATCAGCAGAAATAACCTAAAGTTGAGAAGGAGAATTTGAGCTTGGTGTTGGCGTTACAACTTTTCAATGTTTATGTTACCAGTACTGTCAGATACACTGGTCATAACCCATTGAAGTTTGTGGAGAAATCTAAGGACAAAGGTTCCTGCCCATTTAGAAGGTGCTTGATGTTGCAGAAATTCAGATTGAAAATTGTGCATGTGGCAGGATGGGATTGCTGATGCATTGTCAAGACTTAGATGAGAAACAGAGGTATTCGGTGATAGGAGTAAATGGACTGAAACAGAATGTAGTAGTGGATATTTGCGCGTTTATAGTCAATGTAAAGTATATGTGTTGTAGTGTACTAACAGTAAGATTAAAGGGTTTTAAATTGAAACCACCTTTGGATATTGACATTTTCTTTTGGGGGGGGAAGGCGTGACAATGCTGCTCCTTTAACAGGGTTATATTGTCCTTGGTCTTTCTTTCAGATGGGTCATAAAGACAAAGGTTCTGATGCATCTGGAAATATCTACTTGAAAAAGTTTTTAAGTGTTTCTTGTACAAGGAAGAGGTTAATTTGGTTTGATTTTAGCAAGCTGGGTTTCTCTGCAACTGCTGGTCAAGTTTTAGCTAGAATCCCTGAGAAGCTACTGGGTACCCAAACAAGCAGTTTCAGGTTGATCCCCTCTCTCTTTCTCTCTCTTGTAAGAACCTGTGTTTGATTTTACCTTTTTTTGCCAAGGGGGTGTTTATGAGGATGCTGCAAGTATTTGGAACAGCATCATTAAGTTGTGATAGAGTCAATTGGGTTTTCAGATAGGTTAAGTTATTCTAAATTTGGTTCTCTTTTGTTTGTGTTTCATTCAGTAGTCTGTAAATAAATTCTGTTTGTTTCAAACTGAGTGGTTGGGCCACCTGCATCACTCCTGGAATAGCCACTATACACCTGCTTTAAAACAACTAGAAAAGTTAAGGTCTTGGCTGTCTTGAAATGTTTTGAGGGGGTCTGGCCTGGTCCATAACATCAGTAACCACCTGGCACTATCATGGCAGACATCAAAGCAGTAAGGTAATTTGAATTTTAATTCTAAAGTTTTCATTGCAGGCCTCAAGGCCTTGATGCTTTGGAAACTCTCCACTTCATATATTTGAGTGGATTCCAGAACAGTAAGAGCGACAAAAAAAAATTCTCCTGTGATTTGGTAATGAACACTCAGTGGAATCTCTTTGCTGACAAGTATTGCTGAACCAATTGATTGATTTATTGTTGTCACATGTACCGAGATACAGTGAAAAGTGTTGTTTTGTATGCTATCCAGGCAGATCATACCATACAAAGTGTCATTGTCGCAGAACAGAGTGCAGAATACAGTGTTACAGCCACAGAGAAGATGCAGAGAGAGAGATCCGAATGAACTTTGAGAGTTCCATTCAGAAGTTTGATAACAACGAGGAAGAAGTTGTTCTGGCGTCTATTTGTACACGTATTAAAACTTTTTTACCTTCTGCCTGATGGAAGAGAGTATAACTGAGTGATTATGTTGGCAGCAGGAAATATAGGTGGAGTCAATGGTGGAAGGTTGGTTTGTGTGATTGACTGGGCTATGTTCACAACTTCCTGTAGTTTCTTGCAGTCTTGGGAGGAGCAGTTGCCTACCATGCTTGATGCATCCAGGTAGGACGCTTTCTGTGGTGCATCTATAAAAATTAGGAACAGTCCTTGTGGAATTTTGTGAGTGGTTCTGTCCACAAGTGAGCAGTGACATACCATTATTGACAGAAATACAACAAAAAACTTCAAGCTTAACATTGAGAGTCGGATCTTGGTTATCTTTTAAATGAGACCTGTATTAATGAATACACAATGACCTTTTGCCTTGGTGCACTAGGAAGAGGAAGGAAGTCAGGAAAGGTGGCTAAAAAGATGGCCTCAAACTTGATGGCAAAGAAGACCATGAGCTCCTTACATTTAAAAGAGGTAATAGAAGAGGAGGCAAATCAACCATTTATTGTGATGATTTGATATTCAGAGAAGCTTGGCATTAACATTGCATTCCAGAAAGAAGTTGACTAGATCATTTGTTTTTCATAGTCTGTATTCCTTGGATTTTGGGGACCTTAGATACTGGTTGTATCATGGGAAACAAGGAATTATAAGCGGCCATAAAGGTTTTGTTAAGCAGATATGTCAAAGTGAATGGAAAGGGGTCAAAGATTAGGCAGTTGGGGAATTTTAAATTTCTATGGTTAGTTACTGAGGAAAGAGTTTTTTTTTCTAGTAATAGACCCAGAAGGAAATGGGGTTGGGAAGGGGGATGTAAAGTGTGCAACATAATTTTGGGATCTTGCCAAAAAAAACACAGGATGAATTTCTATTTTTATCCACGATGCTGTACTGATGTTGCTGGTTTAGAGAGTTGTTGAGAAGATTAAAGGTATACTCTGAATAGGAAAATCAAAAGTATCAAACAATTGCTATTCTTTACTTAAACTTTTTAATTGATATGAATAACATATCAATTTGTGGAAATTTGACTTTCCTCCAAGTATGTAACAGCAAACCGCATCTTTTCTCTTTTCATTTTCAGCTAGCAAAGGACCAGACACAAGATCTGATAACGAAAACTACTAAGCTTCAGTCAGAAAAGTGAGTAATATATGTCATTTTCAGGCCACTTTTGGGGGTTCATTTTAACGTTTAGCTCAACCAGGAAATGATTTACATTGCTTATCAATGTTGCTTTGAATATTTCATAAAAATACTTGCACAGTATAATCTGTTTTTCTTCTAAGAAGGCTGAATGAAGGATGGTCATTCTCAAAACACAAACGAATGGGTCATAAGTTGTTTATACATCAACGTATTAGTCCTGAGGATTCCTTTTGAACCTATAGTTCAATTAGGGACTAGTGGCACACTTGATGGTGGGGCAGTTAGCAGAAAAATAAACTCTTTGTCAGAGAATGTGAACTAAACTGTCTGCTGGAATAAACAAATGACACAATTGTGCCATTTCTTCACAATACTTTTACCTAAGTTTTTATATGCCCACAGGTATGCTAGCGGTTACTTCAGATATTAGATGTAGTAGCTATGACTACAGGATAACTTAGCTGGAACTAGCTGTATGAAATATGATTCTGGCACTCTTTTTGTTTTCAAGATTAAATCTGGACTGCAGAAAGTGCGATGTCATATCACTTCAGGTGCTGGTTTCCTGAATTCAGTCACAATTCTAAATCGAATGCCTTGCTTTGAATTGATTTAGTTTTGAAACAGAGCATTAGAGTGAATTAACGGGTTTCTGCTTGCTTTGCAATACACATGTGTTTGCATTAAAGTAGTGCCTATGAATGGCATGTCACATTTGCTGCAACATGCAAATAATTACTTAGCAGTAGGAATCGCTGTTGGCTGGGCCTTTTCTTCCTGGAGCATCAGCTACTCGGGTTTATAAAATCATGAGGGGCATGGATAGGGCCAAAGTCATTTTCCCAGGATAGGGGAGTCCAAAACTAGAGGGCATGGGTTTAAGGTAAAAGGGGAAAGTTTTTAAAGGGGCCTGAGGAACAACGTGTATGGAATGAGCTGCCAGAGGAAGTGATACAAGCAGGTAAAATTTGAACATTTAAAAGGCACTGGATGGGTACATGAATAGGAGGGTTTAGTGGTATTTGGGCCAAATGCTGGTAAATGGGACAAGATCAGTTTAAGATATCTGGTCGGCATGGACAAATTTGACCTAAGGGTCTGTTTCTGTGCTGTATAACTCTGTGACTCTATGACTCGATAACTAAACCTAAACAAAAAGATTCTGTCCTAACTTGTTGTAATCAAAAGACTGTAAAAATTGCAAATAGTTGTCAAAAATAGACTTTTTCTGATCTGATTATGTGTGCAAGATAATACTCAGCAGGTGGTGGACACATCACAGAAGGATGTTCAACTGCATTTATTAGACATTTGATCTAATATATTTGAGCTTAGAATGCATTGAAGATCAAAGAGTTTACAAAATCCTAAAGACATAGGTTTTTTTAATTTTTTGTGGGTTTTGGCCACCTTGCTGCCTCAGGTATACTGGAGGAATTTATTCAGGGAGTTTTTGAGCTTTATATCTGGTTAAAGCACAGTCTGTGGTTAATGCTAGGATAAGTAGAGTTAGTCTCAGGGCTCCTGGGTTAAGGTTGAAGCATTGACTGAATTTCCAGCTCCTCATCACTAATCAAGTGCCTTTGCCAGAAGGGTGTGCATGCACATGTACATTACATCTATGCATCTGGCTGGCTATGACACTACCACTTATGAAAAATGTGCCAAGGATCATGAGTGAGAAATTGACATTTGGATGAGCTACAAAAAGTTGAGAGATCATATCAAACTAAGCAGTAAACTTTTACCAACGATAAATAAACTGTTTAAACTGTTAATTTTTGAACTAAATTCTACTTATTTTAAGTTTACTTTCCATCAACATGAGTGCTAAAACAAAAATTGTGAGTTAGTAGAAAAACAGATAACATAATATTCTGGAACACTCTGTTACACTGGTCAGCAGAATGCTAGTTTATGCTCTAAGTCCCTTATATTAACCATGTCATCCAAGATAAAAATGAAGCACTTTGCTACAAAGTGTATGAGTAAACCAACAGAGAAAGGGAAAATATTTTTCAAGAAGCAGATACTCAAACTGCTAAATTGCTGCTCGACAGATTTTTTAAAAGTTATGTTTATTGTTCCTTACAGTAAACCTATTTCTACAATGCTTTTTATAATTTTTCAAACTTAAGCTTAATATTTAATATTCAGAGACATAAATGTTAAATCACTCTAATCATTGAACAAAACAAATTAGTTTCAAGATAGTTTGTACACCTTGTGATGCCAAAGCCATTGCAATGGCAACTAGGAATGGGCAATAAATGTTGGCCAGCCCGCAACGGACATATCCATACAAGAATTAAAATAAAACAGAATTATGACAAATCCTCAGTCTATTTTGGAGTAGTTGATCTCTACAGTACGTATCTTGTCAATAGCAACTTCAGACACAGAGATCTTCAAAGATCATTATTAAAGGAGATGGGGTGAAAAGAGTAACTCTGCTGTCAAGAAAAACCTGGAAAATTTAAATTCAAATTGTACACAACCCACCTTTCTGCATATATAAAAGTAAGTTACATCTGTCTGCCGTACATATGAGAACACATCATTTTTCAAATATCCATTGTTATAAATTTAAGTAATGAAGTGAGGATTTCTCCATTGTTTTCCCCATTCTGCATTTCTCCTTAACCAATCAGAGTCAACTTGCACGGTTAAACTTTTTTCCCAGCTGAGTAGTTAACTGCCAATCATTACTTCATGATGCAGTCTCCATGGCAACCGTGGAGTTTGTAACTGTTAACTGCGGGCATAAAGTAAGAAAAAGCCAATGTGTACATTTGTGGTTTGTTTCATCAGATGTCCTGAAACAGATTAAGTGCAGCAATCTACAGATTATCAGAGGTCTACTGTCTTGCAGTGTGTAATTTTTTTTCACCTTTAGTGTATCTGTCAACTACTGATTACAATTCTTATATCCAAACTTACTTAATATTCTAAAGAAGGTAGGAGGTTGGAAATGGTTGAATGAAATGATTGAGTAATGTATTTGCCAATAGGTTCCTCAGAGTTTAACAGAAAATACCCATTTAATCTTTGAATTGTGTATTACTTTGTTACAGCTCTGTGATTGCTAATCAACAAATACCTTTCTGAATTGTTGTTTCTCACGTTAGTTTCATACTGAAAATAATTGTAAAAGCAAACAATATCAGTACTTTTGGAAATGCAGTCAGTTTGATATGAGAAATTATTGTAATGTTTATGTCTTAGAATATCATACAATTTGTCTTTCAGCTGTTTGTTAAGGGAAAGAATCAGATTATTAAATCAAAGTTAGAAACTGGAAGCATTAAATTAATATTTTCTAATACTGTTATCCTCAAATCTTCTGTCTTAAAGAAAATCAGATCAAATACACAGAGCAACAGTTTGGATCAAGAATAAAATTATTTTTTCTGTGTGTTTTATAAATTCAGGGTTAGTGCAGCTGAATAAAGATGCATTTTGTGAAAGGTTTTTGTTTTTCATTCATGACAATTCATGAGAAATACTAATCTGAAGGGAAAGCCCAAATGTATACTGTAATAAGGAGATTGTTGATTGGTTGGCAAGTGGACTCTGATTGATAGAATCTTTGGAGTGAAGGACCTCTTCATCAAGAAATGTTTTTAATAAGCACAAGTGCACCACACTGAATGCTCGACTGACAATCCACAAATTGGTTGCCAGTGTAACTCTTTGTGCACTGAAGATTTTTCAGAATTACATATATTGTTGAATACTGTATTTTGAGGTTTGCAAGCCCAGGCCCTGTTCCTGACTGACTAAAAGAACATGTAAACACTGTGCTTATTTCAACTCAGCACAATAGTTGAGAGCCATACAGCAGTTCGTTTCTCAGGGCAACGCTTTAACTAATCAGAGTCAACCTGTATGGTTAAATGTTTTTTAACAACTGAACAGTTAACTGCCTTCAACATTTCATGATGCAGTCTCCATGGCAACCTTTCTACAAATTGTAATCTACTAGACAACCAATCAGCATTCTCCTTTTAAACAGGATAAATGTTGTTTTCTTTTTTACATTGGTATTTCTTGGGAATTGACCTGATAAGTTTCAAGACAAGAAGCTTCCATAAAATATCAATTTTTCAACAATACTCAAGCTCTGTATTAACAACCAACTACTATTTTAAGTGCCTTTATTAAATATGATCCCAAAACTTATGCAAGTGTTTAATATGTGCAGAGTAGCATTATGTTTCACCATTTAAAAGCAAATGAGAAGGAATGATAAAGCTATATTCTTGTGTGAACCATTTTGTTGTAATTTATTAACACATTTTTGTGATTAGATGCAGTAAACCCAAGGTGCACAAATGTAATTTTTCCTTTAAATACCTCTTGAAGTTCATCCACTACATGTTATCATTTTTCTTTTACTGGCACTGAACGTCACAGATCAGACATGGGTGGCATTTTTTGCTGCCTCCCACCACAGTCATCTTAGTATCAAAGCCATAACCTGAAGTTGATTATTTGATTTTAATTTGCCACTGAAATTTATAATTGAGGCTGGAATTTAGGTTCTAGGCTGACATCCTTATCAAAACAAAAATAATAAATTGTTATTAGATTGCAACTTTTGATATAATTGGTTGGTGTAAATCTGCTCTGTTGACTATGCACTTTGAATTGTCCTAAAATACATCACTATTTTTTTGCAGCGTTAGCAGAAGCTGAGGGGTAGCACTGTTACGTATTAATCAAAAGATGAATAAATCTCATTTGATTAATTTTTCTAAAACTAATTTTCCAAAATTGTTGTTACTTGTTCTGTTAGAAGAGAAATTGAACATTCTGGCCAAAAGACCTGGATAACAAAGTGAAGCGTAGGGTGCTTGTGGGTTTAATTTCAGGTTTGACCCTCTGTGCATTATGTGACTCAAAAACAGTTAGCCACCAAACAGGAAACCAGTAAACTTTAAGTGTCCCAGGTACCTATCTGATAAATGCATTGGAATGTGTATTGTATCTGCAAAAAAGGTACACTATTTGAAATTCCTGTACAAATTGGAAGAGCTTGTAATAAGAAGCTTCTGTTGCCTTTAAAATTGGTTCAGTCTAAATGTACTACTGTAACATAAAATGAGGACTGAAGTTTTGGAATAGCAGCACCCCAGGTTTTGCACCAGTGAGAATCAGCTAACGTGGCACATATTAAAAATGCAACCATGGCAGTTGTGTTGAGTATAGCCTGAAAGAAAATGCATTATTCTGAAATTTGATTAATTCGTTGTGGCTATACACGTTTGTCTTGTTTTCATTGAAGGTAACCACATTTCTGTGCGCTATCATTCTTGGCCCAGTATCTGCAGAATGCATTACTCAACCAGGGGATTGACAGCTAATTGCACAATACTGCACATATGAACTGCTTAGCAAAGAGACCAAAGATGTATGTGCATTGATCTCCATCTGAGCCAGTTAATTTTTAATAAGAAAGCATGAGCATACACCTAACACAAAAACAATTTTGAAATAAGCACTCAAGCAACTTGACACTCCAGAACTTTTCACCAAGCTGAAGTTAGACCACAATTTATTGAAAACACTATTTTATCCTGGCATATTGATGCTAAAATACAGTGACGGGCAGTCTTACAATCGCTTGCTCCTGGACAATATGTATCTGACTTTGCATTTATTTGAATTGCTGTGTAATATCCATAATGAAGTTTGAAAGGTGAAGAAATTCGTCATATTATGCTTCAATCAGATACTTTTTATAATTTGACAATTACCTTAACATACTAGTAAGTGCCTATTTTAACAGTCATACTGTGCATTAAATTTTTACTGTCACCAAATACAGCACGGTGCCTATTAATGTGGAATGGGACAGTTTTCTAATATTTGTAGCCAGTTTTTACTCTCACCTTGCTCTTTAACAAGCATTAACCTTTGCTGGTATTTGATTGCATTAATCCAAGTCATATCTTGATATGACTTACCGAAATTGCTATTGTTTACATGTATATTGTCAGACTAGTCAACTGCCAGGAGTATCAGCACAGTACAGTATTTGGTGTTTTCCTCTACTGACTTAAGTATTTGTTTTCCCACAAGGCTTACTACACAACCGATTAGTTGAAGAGTTTGCCTACATTTTCTTCTCCAAATTTCCGGGCCCACTGGCATTATTTACAACACTATTTTTTTAATACTTCATTCATAGTATGTAAGTTTTTTGTTTTATTCACTCATGGGACATGGGCATTGCTGGCTGGCCAGCATTTATTTCCTGGTTCAAGCCACCGTTGAGGAGGTGCTGGTGAGCTGCCTTCTTGAACTGCTGTAATCCATGTCCTGTAGGTTGACCCAAAATGCCCTTAGAGAGGAAATTCCAGTGAAGGAACAGTGATATATTTCTAATTCAGAGTAGTGAGTGGCTTGGAGGAGAACTTGCAGGCAGAGGTGTTCCCTTGTCCTTCTAGATGGATATGACTTTGGGTTTGGAAGATGCTGTCGAAGGATTTTTAGTGAATTTCTACAGTGCATCTTTTAAACTGCACAGACTGCTGTTACTGAATGTCAGTTGAGGAGGAGTGAATACTTGTCCATATAGTGCCAATCAAGTGAGCTGCTTTGTCTTGGACAGTGTCAAGCTTCTTGACGGTTGTTGGGACTGCAATCATCCAGGTAAGTGGGGAGTATTCCGTCACACTCCTGGCTTGAGCCTTTTAGGTGGTGGACAGACTTTGGAGTGTTAGGAGGTGAATTACTTGCTGCAGTATTCTTTGCCTCACTGTTGTCGCCACTGTATTTGTTTTGGTAGCCCAGTTGAGTTTCTGGTCAATGGTTAACCCCCCCACCCCATTACAGATTTGGCACGGCATGGTGGCTCATTGGTTCGCACTGCTGTCTCACCATGCCAGGAACCAAGGTTCGATTCCACCCTCACGTGACCGTCTGTGTGGAGTTTGCACATTTCCCCACATCTGCTTGAGTTTCCTCTGGTTTCCTCCCACAGTCTAAAGATGTGCAAGTTAGGTGGATTGGCCATGGAAAATCCAGAGCTACAGGGATAGGGGTAAGGGGGGAGGGTTGATGTGGGCTCGATGGGCCGAATGGCCTGCTCCCACACTGTAGGGATTCTCTGGTTTTATGAGAAATAAGAGGTGAGTTCAAAAAGATGAAAATTAATGGGAATGCTATACAGATCAGTCTCTGAATTGTTCATGAATGGCAACTAGCAGCTGTTGTTGACAATGGATCAATCCATTTTCAAGCAATTGAATAAATTCAAGATAATCAGGCAGAGTCAATGTGGGTTTTAAAAGATAAATTATGTTTGACCAGTTGGAGAATTTGAGGAGATAACATGCTCTGGATAATGCTGAGTAGATGGATGCCCTGTACTTGTATTTCCAGAAGGCATTTGATAAGATGCCACATCAAAGCTTATTGCAGAAAATAAAAACTCAGAGAGGAGGTAGGATTTTGATGCAGATAAAAGAATTGGCTGGCTAACAGGAAGTGAAGGGTAGGTTTTAAATGGGTCATTTTCAAGTTGGCACAATGTAACGAGTGGTATGCCATAGGGCTTGTGTCTACTGTTTATATTTATACAAATGACAACTGGTGAAGAACAAAGTATGGTTACCAGATGTTCTGACGGCACAAAGATAGATAGGAAAGTAAGTTCTGAAGAGACCACAGGAAGGTTACTAAAGAACATTGATATATTGAGTGAGGGAGTACCTATGTGACAATATGTGAAATTGTCTATTTTGGCAGGAAGAAGAAATAAAAATTACAAAATTATGAGAGGTTACAGAACTCTGAGATGCAAGAGAATCTAGGTGTCCATTTGGATGAATTGCTAAAGGTACAACAGAAATTAGGAAAGCTAATAGAATGTTATCATTTATCACAAGGGGAATTGAATAGAAAAGTAACAAAGTTGTACTTCAGTTACGCAAAGCACCACTGAGACTAAATCTGGAGTACAGTATACAATATTGGTCATTTTATTTAAGTGAGGATTGAATATATTCCCGTCAGTTCAGAAAATGAAGGATCAGATGCATTACAGGCAGTTCAAAGATGGTTTTTTCGGCTGATATCTAGAATGGGTAAGGTGCCTTATGAGGAAAGGTTAGACAGGTTAGGTTTGTATTTGTTAGAATTTATAAGGGTAAGATGCAATTTGATTTGAAATATTTAAATCCCAAGGGGTCTTGATAGGATAGACATTTTCCATCTTCTGGGAGAATGTATAACTAGGAGTCATTGTTTAAAAATCAGGGATTACCCATTTAAAATAGAAATGGGTCAAAAGGTTTTCTGGGTCTTGAGCCTTTGGAATTCTCTTCCTTAAAAAGTGGTGCAAGTAGAATCCTTGAATATTTTAAAGGCAGAAATAGATGGGGTTGAAAAGTTATCAGGTGTAGTTGAGAATCTGGATTTGAGCTAGTAATCGTATCCAGCAATAATCTTGTTGAATGGTTGAGCAGGCTACAGGGGCTGAATTATCTGTGCCCACTTCTGTTTCTGATTCATTTGTTTGTATGCCTCCCTACATTGGCCTTTTCCAGGTAGGTGACCATATCCTTTCACTACTTCCTGACTGAAAGGTGAACCATTCATTCACTCTTGTACCAACGCTCTATCGTGTTATTACCCAAACACTAGCAAATGAATTAAATTGGTAGGAATTGATGGCCCTCCAGTGGTCCTATCTTTCCTTCGCCCCCATTCTGTGCACATTAAGTTTGGGAGACTTTGTAATCTTGGCATCATTGGTCACATATCTGTTTTACTAATGTGTTTTACTAATGTTTTACCCAATGTGGATGTTTTCTCTTTCTTGAGACAATTTTTCATATTTTTGAATTAAAGTTTGTGTTTTTAATTTTTAGATTGAACACCGTGTTAGAATTCAGTGTTATCAAGCATTATTTTCTCCCCAGAGTCTTTAAAGTTCATTATGATCATTATTTGGGTTTTAATTTTCTTATTTATATGCCTTTAAATCTTGATAAGATTGTTAATCCTGAAACATACTGGTATTTTATCACCACTTAGATTTTGATTTTCTTGATCTAAGCGAATATTATGTACTGTAACTGTTCAAGTTATAACTTATAGTATGTAGCAATGTTATCAGATGCAGACAGCCAGTTTATTTATGAAGGTCTACCAATATTTATCTTCAGAAAGTAAAACCAACTTACTCCCTTTTAATTGAATTCCTGCAATACTTCACTGTCTTTGAAGGTTATCAGGGACTTTTCTACTGTTTTTTTTTCTGACGTGGTTTCATTAAACAAATCCTAAATGTAATAAGCTGTAGTTCTTCTCTCAACCAAAAGGTATTGTAGCTTCCTCTGTCCATGTAATTTGTAACTTTGAACCATTTAATCTGCAAAGCAATTTAATGTGTGAATAACTTCACAATGTTATGTTGAATGGTGTTGTTCCTGTCCTCCCAGAGAGTTGTAACTTGTTTCAGGCATAGTTATATCAGCTGCATCAATGAAATGGCCTTAATTCAGGCATAAACCTAGACAATGTGTATTGGCATTATGCTTTACCATGGAAAGCATTAATAAAATAAGTTTATCTTCATTAAATATATGTCAGACACTCAATATTAGTAGACTGGGAACTCAGCCAAAATAATTCTTGCTCTTACAGTCACGATGCAGTCAATGTGCAATATATTTCTAATACTGTATTAAGAAACTCTCCACAGCTTAAACCATTCAGGTGAGTACTGGAGATCCAACTGTCTTCTACTGTTTCACCAATGACACTCCCTTCGTCATGAAGACAGAAATTGACTGCTGCTTGATCGTTGTTCAACTCTACTCTTCAGATAATAGAACAGTTCCTGGATGGAACAGTTCATGCTCACATAGTGAGATCTTGATAATATCCAAACTTTTAGTTATGCATTATAAATAGCATTCGTGCCATACAAGTGGAACACTAGGAGCAAGAAATGACCTTGTTTTGACAATCAATTACATTACTTTCATTGAAACCCCACTATCAACGTTTTGACCACAAATATAACTAGATCATTTCATACTTTGAACAATATTCAAACTTAAACTGAGAAGTGGCTAATAATGCACAGAAGTTAGGCAATGACCATCATCAACAGGAGTGAATCCAACCATCCCCTCAGCATGAAATTACTATTGCTGTATCCTCCACTATCAAAATCCTGGGCCTTTATCAGAAACCAAAGTGATCAGCCATTTAAGTATTGTAGTTACAAGAGCAGGTGAGATGCTGGGAGTTCTGTGTTGAGTAGTTCACTTCCTGATTCCACAAAGCTTGGTCACCATCTGCAGGACCCAAGTCAGGAATATGATGGAATACTCTGCATTTGCTAGACATGTGCCATTCCTACACACTCAAGAACCTTGACGATGGCCAGGCCAAAACAACTCGATTGGCATACCATGTAACATCTTGAATATTTGCTCCCTCCACAACCATTTCTGTAATGGCAGCAATATTTACTATCGAAAAGATGCTTTACAGCAACTCACAAGGCTTCTTTAACAACAACTTCATGATTTTTACCACCTCGAAGGACAATAGCAGCAGATGCATGGTTGGAAGTTCCATGCCACATATCATCTTGCAATCATTAATTGCACATTCCATGCCACATACCATCTTGACTTGAAGCAATATTGCTGTTCCTTCACTGTTGTTGGGTCATAATGCTGGAACTCCTTCCTTAACAACACTGTTGATGTACCTACATTACATGGACTGCAGCAATTTGGGAAGATGGTTTGAATTTGGCTCTAATTGCCCTTGAGAAGGTGGGAATGAGCTACCTTCTTGATCTACAGCAATCACTGTAATTGCACACCAGATTGCTGTTGATGTAGGGACTAAGTTATTCAAATGATGGATGGGCTGACAGTCAAGCAAGTTTGTGAAGGTTTGTAGCTCAGGTTGAGGTTTAGGGTGTAGGTTTGCTCACTGAGCTGTAGGTTTGATATCCAGACGTTTCATTACCTGGCTAGGTAACATCATCAGTAGCGACCTCCAAGTGAAGCGAAGCTGTTGTCTCCTGCTTTCTATTTATATCTTTCTCCAGGATGGGGTTCCTGGGGTTTGTGGTGATGTCATTTCCTGTTCGTTTTCTGAGGGGTTGATAGATGGCATCTAGATCTATGTGCTTGTTTATGGCGTTGTGGTTGGAGTGCCAGGCCTCTAGGAATTCTCTGGCATGTCTTTGCTTAGCCTGTCCCAGGATGTTGTCCCAGTCGCAGGAAATAAAATTACATATCTCCTAAGAAAATTACACAATTCCG
>NC_057715.1:92734225-92752422 GCF_004010195.1 Chiloscyllium plagiosum
CTTCCATATGTTCATATTCTGGTCCTCTATTTACAAACCCCTCATCTCAGATGTTTTATTTACCACTTTCTCAACACTTGTTTCTACTTACAGCAATTTGTGCAACATTTATCAAGGCATTTCTGGTCCTGAATCCCCCTTAGAATAATTTTCAAAAATATTTCCTTTCCTCCTTTTTCCCCTATTAAAATATATTACTTTATACTTCTGTCTCTCAATATGTTAAAGTCAAGAGTATTTTCAAGTTAAAGTTCAGACAACATTACAATTAACTAACTCCAGTGCCTTCTCGTTGAGGGCAAAGTTGCCTTTTTTGTCATGCGTCGTGGCACCTGGGTGATAATTCCATAGAGCAGTTCACTTTGTATTGTGTAAAAGAAGAAAGGACGCCTAGCGTTAGCAACAACTCTGCAGTGAGTGCTGTCTCACTGAAGTGTTATTGCCTTGGAAACAATTATGATTGTGCCTCTCTGGCTCCACTGGGTTCCTCCTGGGAATATAAAGCAAGCCTGTGTTCCGGCTTCTTTCCTGTGCAGAGGCGGTATTTTATGTCTCAAGTTCCCATGTTTTGCACGTTTTTATTTATGTATGAAGGACGCAGTATGAAAGCCGGGCTTGTCTTCATAGGAGGGCATAATTTTAAAAACCTTTAAAATCTGCTGAACTGTTAAAATGCCTTTTTGTTAAGAAGAACAGAGGATTGAGCACTTTTGTTAAAGTACAGTCACAAGGTAAACTTAAAGTTTATTTATTATTTAAAAAAGCTTTCTTTGGTTAACGTGAAATGACGAGATACGTGTTTTTGCTGATTATATCAAGGTATCTGCTTCTCATTCACTTTCATGTAGTCTGTAAAAGAACAGGTTCTAAATGCTGCAATATCCTGTTGTGGGATTCACAAACAAATGACAAAGATAGTTGAAATGCTGTAACCTTTTAAGAAATCCATTTATGAATGGAGGAAAGGAGTTCTGTTAATTTGATTAGTTTTCAAAGCCAATATGGGCAACATAAATCTTTGTAGCAGAGGTTTGTTTGCATTTTTAATGGCTTGTTTTCAAGTTTTCTGATTGGTTTAGATGAAGCTAAGCTTTCTGATTAGTTGTTGTTCTCATTCATAAATCAACGAATCAGTGAAAATTACTGCTTTCTGCTGCTATCAGTAGCCGGTTTAGTAATCTTAAAGGGAAGAGAGATCATAACTAACCACAATGTTGTCTTTTAGCAGATTCCTGATTCTCAGTAACAAAGCTTTTGCTGTAACTTGTTCCTTATTCCCTGTATTTCCCAATGTTTAATGCCTAAGCATCAGCCCCTTAGCTTTCATTTGATTCCAGCTCTGACTCAAGTTTCCTTTTTCTTTTTGACTCAGTCACTGCCCTTCGCCTGCCAACCCCCACCACTGCAAACTGTCCCACTTCCTTTTTTATCTACAAAGGAGAACATGGATGTAATGATGAGCCTCCTGGAATGATTCCAAACCGTTACTTTTAATACTTTTTCAATTTCACACCCCATTTATTTACGTAGAGGATAAACATTAACACAGACTAGTTGGGCCAAATAGCCTAGTGTATTACAGCTTGTGAGCATTCCAGTCCAATACTGAGATGACTGGGATAATGTTTTCTCACTGGTTTCCATGCATAATGTACTCTGCAAACTGTTTGTGAGAATGCCTCAAATACAGACAGAAACCTGTATAAGAAATTGTAGATGTAAAATTGTTTTGTCCTTCAGTGCAGCAACGCTTGGTACCCAGAATTAATCAAGAGTCCTGGAAAGGCCAACCATTATTTCGCAATCATTCTATCATATTAGTCTCAATGTTGTAACTGTTATTTGTAAATTCTGATATGCTTGTCAACATTTATAATTTGCACAGGGGGATTGTGACAGCATATTTGGAGATTCTGCATTAAAGTTGTAATGTTCTACATTGACTTGAAGGTGATTCTTAACGTTTTCATTGGATTCTCAAGAATATCTATATATACTCTCTGAAGCTATTGTGGGTGCATTCCTACCTATATTTTTAAAATTGATGCACAGGTATGTGCTCACATACCTTGTGAAGTAATTGTATGTTCATCTATACAATCACAGATGCTTTATGAAGTCATTTTGTGTTTGACTGTTAAAAACTTTAAGGAACAGATACTCCACATATCATTCATAAAGTCCATGGGCATCCTGCGGAAGATATGTATCATTATGCCAGATTCCATGCACTTTGAAGCTGATTTAGTCCTTATTTCTCGAGTTACAAGAGTCACTGGATAGTGGAGAGGTGCCCTGATACACGTGTACCCCAGTGATTCCCTTGGCTAGTTGGTGGATTGCCATACTGATAGGGTGGGTCTTTTCTTTGTGTGAGATTCTACCTTGTTCTGTTTGCATCAGATAGAACATTAGGCAAGAATAATGAAAATGGAAGCCGAAGCTCCATGGTAGCCGATGGCTAAATTCATAATTTAACGTGACACCTTGCAGAAAATCTGCAAATTTAGCTCTTGACCCATTGGAACAGTCCAATATTGGCATTCTCATCAAACACTATGGGGAAGAAGTTGTCACTATACCTATTCCGTCTTGGTATTCGCTATCTCCTGCTAGAAGGTGTACATGAGAATGTAGCTTGAGGACAAAATTATGCTTGGTTGTTAAGCTACACAGTCAAATAACCAGCAAAGTTCTTCACTGTTTAGACATACATCCGAATCTTTATACGGGGGCAAGGTGGAGGAGGACACATATCAGCCAAGGAGAAAATATGATGCTCAGAAACAAAAATAGAACTGTATTAAGGTGTTCCTTAAATGACACTTTGCTGAGCAGTATAATTTTTAATTTTTTTTTGTGAATCAAACAACTACATTTTGTCTGAGTGAAGATTAGAGGTGTACTGATCATTGCTGCCACCTTTTGGATTCTTTGTGTTATAAAGCTAAAAGGCAAAGTTACTTGTTCATTCCCATGTTAATTTTGCATTACTGTAGTGATTCCGTTTGATAGTGCAACATACTGTAAAGACCTTTAGAACATCCTAAGGCCATGAAAGATGCTGTATTGCTCAATGCAATTGCAACATAACAGATTTCCGTTCATTTTTGTCCATGATATTTTCTTTTAAAAATAAAATATTCTAACTGTGTTACTCCAAGGTTCTCCTTCAATGTTCTCAGCAAAGCTAGTTTAAAGTTGTTATCCCCACGTGGGGTTCCTCAAGTTGCCAAGAGCCAATGGCCTAACTGTTGCTGTGTTTGAGGGAACCAAGCTGCAGTTTGTTGTACCTTGTCTGTTTTCAGGCCACTCAAGTCCAGCTGATTTACTGGTACCAGAGGAGCTTCCATCAGCTCTGAAGAAGGGTCACTGGACCCAAAAATGTTAACTCTGATTTCTGTGCACAGATACTGCCTGATATGTTGAGATTTTCAAGCAATTTCTGTTTTTGTATATCAACCTTACTATTATAAATTCATATTTCTCCATTACCACCACCTCAACTGTGGTGGGTACACTGTTAACCAAATTTACCACAAATCATGCTTAATGTGATCAATAATGTGATTAATAATGAGAGGAATGGATAGAGTCAATAGCCAGAGACTTTTCCCCGGGGCAAGATTGACTGGTACCAGGGGTCATAGTTTTAAGATAATAGGAGAAAGGTATAGAGGGGACGTCAGAGGAAGGTTCTTTACGCAGAGAGTTGTGAATGCATGGCTTGCGTTGCCAGCGGTGGTGGTGGAAGCAGAGTCATTAGGGACATTTAAGTGGCTGCTGCACATGCACATGGATAGCAGTGAGTTGAGGGGTGCGTAGGTTAAGTTATTTTATTTTACATTAGGATTAACCCTCAGCACAACATTGTGGGCCAAAGGGCCTGTTCTGTGTTTTACTTTTCTATGTTCTATGTTCTAAATTCATATAGTGCTTGTTGAGCAGTAGAGGGTCATATCTTGTGATTTTATATGCATTTCTGCTTTCTTTTCATTACAGTCAACGATTAGAAATTCGAGCCGAGGTAGCAAATGCATTCTTGTCTAAGTTTCAGCTAACTGCAGATGAACTGAATATCCTACGAGGTCCAAGAGAAGGACCAGTCACAGAGGTAATCTGTATGTTCACAATTCCTACTATGTAGAAGAACTATTATGTTCCACTCACGGAATTGTGTCTCTCAATCTTTCATATGCTTTTAGGACTTTTTTAAAGCACTTGGAAAAGTGAAGCAGATTCACAACGATGTCAAGATTCTATTACGAACAAACCAGCAAACTGCAGGGTGAGGAGTATTTCTCATGTCCCTGCTCAGAAATGTTCTAATTTCCAGGTGCTGTAACTTGTGTAGCAAAGTATAGGTTGAGTTGAGGAAATAAAGGAAAAAAATTGGGAGCTATTGCTACTTTGATAACATTGTTTAATTGTAACTTGGGTATGGCTTTTGAGTATTTCGGAATGAAACAGACACATGAATGGTGAGTGACAAAAAGAATGGAGCTGTGTGACCATGGAGCTGAGTAACCGTGCAGTCTGATTGGAGCTGAAATAAGAGTCAAATCTGAACTAAAACAGGAAGGAAATGCTCTCTCTTTCCTGTGAGGTAACAGTTAGCAGGAAATTTCAGCACCATGATGCTTGTGGGAAAGCAAATTCAGAGTATTTCTAGAACACGTTGTGGAGTTGGAATCATGGGTGGAGGCCAAGAGAACAATTAATAACACTTAGTTATCAAGTCATAGTGATCTGCAGCACAGAAAATGGTCCTTTGACCCATCATATGAGTGCTGGTTACAAACGTCCGCCTAACTATTTTAATCACATTTTCCATCACTCCATAGCCTTGTGGTATCGTGGGTGCACATGTAAATCCTTCTCAAATGTTACGAGGGTTTCTGCCCCTACCATCTTTACAACAATGACATGCAGATTTCTACCATTCACTGGATGAAAAAGATTTTCCTCACGTCTCCTCTAAACCTCCTGCCCTTTACTTTTAAATCTATACCTCCAGCTGTTGATTGTTTCCTTAAGGGGAGATGTTTTTTCCTGCCTACCTGATCTATGCCCTTAATTTTTTTACATCTCAATCTCTGATCCAGGGAAAACAACCTTAGCCAATCTCTTTCCATTACTGAAATTCCCCAGCTCAGGCAACATCCTTGTAAATCTCCTCTCCACCCCCTCAAGTCCTATCACATCCTTCATATAATGTAGATCCCAGAACTGCACACAATATCCTATGTGTGTCTACAGCATAACCTCCCTGTGCTTAAATACTATGCCTTGACTAATAAAGTCAAGTTTACCGTATGCTTTCTTAAATATCAGGACAGGTGAATAAAGGAGCTGAGGGACGGATGTACATACACATGAAGGTCTTTCTGATCATCAGTGCTTCCCAGGGCCTATCATTCATCATGTATTCCCTTGCCTTGTTTGCCCCGCCCAAGTGCAACACTTTGCATTTTTCTGAATTGTATTCCATTTGCTTCTGACCAGTCCATCCATATGCTCTTGTAGTCTAAGACTATCCCCCTCACTATCTACTATCACACCAATTTTTGTATCATCTGCAAACTTAGTGATCAACTCTCCTACGTTTAAGTTCAAATCATTTATATAAACCACTAACAGCAAGGGCTCCAAAAGTGACCTCTGTGCAACCCCAGTGGACGCAGATTCCCAGACAGGAAAATAGCCCATAACAAACACCCTCTGCTTCCTATTATTCAGCCAATTGTGGATCCACTTTGCCAAATTTCCTTGGATCCCATTGGGTCTTACCTTTGCTACCAATCATTTCGGAAATGACTGCCTGACTACTCAGACCTCTTGGCATCATGGTAGCCCACCAACACACTAAAACAGCAGCCAATGAACTTGAAAGACCCTATACAGACAATAAGCAAAACTAATGCCATTTACAAAATACCGTGCAAGAACTGTAATAAACACTACATTGGACAAACACATTATAAACCTAGCCACCAGGATACATGAATATCAACCAGCCACAAAAAGACAGACCCACTCTCATTAGTATCCTTACATACAAGATGAGGAACAATACCACTTTGACTGGGACAACATATCCATCCTAGGACAAGCCAAACAGAGATATGCATGAGAATTCTTAGAAGCATGGCATTCCAACCAGTACTCTATCAACAAACACATTGATTTGGATTCCATTTACCACCCTGTGAGAAAAAGAACAGGAAATTACATCAGCATGGGAAATGACATCACCAGAGGAAATGACATCACTGATGCAAACACATAAATAGAAAGCAGGCCATACAACCAGTGCTTCATCTGGAGGCTCATTGATGATGTTACCTAGTATGGTGACAAAATGTTCGAAAACGAACCTGCCAATTCAACGAACAAATCTACATCCAGAACCTAAACCTGAGCTACAAATCTTCTCAAAACTCGGCATAACATTTACAAAAATTTATCCTTAGAATTTACCAACATATAAATTCCACCAAGAGAAGATGAGGACTGCAAATCAGAGTCGAGTGTGTGTTGTTGGAAAAGCACAGCAGGTCAGGCAGCATCTGAGGAGCAGAAGAATCGGTGTTTCGGGCATAAGCCCTTCATCGGAAATGAGGCTAGTGGGCCGAGCTGAGAGATAAATGGGAGGGGAGTAGGTGGGTAGAGGAGAAAGCGATAGGTGAATGAAGGTGAGGGGAAAGGTGATAGGTCAGAGAGGGGAGTGATGGACAGGTCCGGAGGGTGGTGCCGAGTTGTAGGCTTGGGAATGGGATGATGTGATGGGAGGGGAAATGAGGAAGCTGTTGAATTCCACATTTATCCTGTGTGGATGCAGGGCCCCAAGGCAGAATATGAAGCGTTCTTCCTCCAGGCGTTAGATGGTAACAGTTTGGAGGTGAAGGCAGGCCAGGGCCTGCATGTCCTTGATGGAGTGGGAGGGGGAGTTAAAGTGTTCAGCCACGGGACAGTGGGGTTGGTGCTAGAAGGTGTGAGGAAATCTGTGTATTGAGGGAAGTACATGAAAGTTTGTTTAAGTTGCATTCTTTTATGGCCGATGTGGCAGAGAAAAACTGTTGGTTGAGTGTCTATCCCAGGGGTGGGGAACCTGCAGCCTTCTAGGCCATTGTGTGTGGCCTGTTGAATGAATCCAAATTTTGCAGAACAAATCTTTTTTTTATTAATTTTTTTTATCCTTTATTATTTTTAGTTTAATCTTAAAATGAATGTATTTAAAATACCAGAGAGTAAAAGAAAATTAATAGTTAGATTTTTACAAAATAATGTGAATTTTGAAGAATATATAATTGAAGTTTCTTGGATGTGGCCTTATTAGATTACAACTAACATAATGCGGCCTTCCAACATGAAAAGGTTCCCCGCCTCTGGTCTAGAAGGTTCAAGGAAATCTGCGTATTGAGGGAAGTACCGAGAAGGTTCAAGGAAATAAAAGTACACAACTTAAACAAACTTTCATGTACTTCCCTCAATATACAGGTTTCCTCAAACCTTCTAGTCAGAGAACATCTCTGGGATACCCACATCCACCAATCCCACCGACCCGTGGCTGAGTACTTCAACTCCCTCTCCCACTCCGTCAAGAACATGTAGGTGCTGGGCCTCCTCCACCGCCAAACCATTACCACCCGACGCCTGGTGGAAGAATGCCTCATATTCCACCTTGGGACTCTGCAATGACACAGGATAAATGTGGATTTCAACAGTTTCCTCATTTCCCCTCCCCCTACATTATCCCAGTCCCAAGCCTCCAACTCAGTAACACCCTCTGGACCTGTCCATCATTCTCCTCTCTGACCTATCACCTTCTCCCTCACCTTCATCCCCTCACTGCTTTCTCAGCTATCCACCCCACCCACTTCCTAATTATCTCTCAGCCCCGGCCTACTAGCCTCATTCCTGATGAAGGGCTTATGCCGAAACACCGATTCTCCTGTTCCTCGAATGCTGCCTGACCTGCTGTGCTTTCCCAGCAACACACTCTGGACTATAAATTCCACCAGCATTACATCTATTTGTAATTAGAGGCTGTGCCAATTCAAAATGGATGTTTGCTTGAGATTTTCATGTGTGTTTTGAAAGGTTGCTTTGAATAGTTGCATTGCACATTAGGCACCCTATGAGTGCAGGCTGTTAATCAATCAGATGGGATGCATCTTCCTGTCAGTTTGCAAAACTATGAATCTGCTGCATTTAAATATCTCATTTGTCACGTAAAACTGTATTGTAGTGATGGTGTGCAATAATCAGAAAGATAAGTGCAACATAATATCAGGAGCTTCAGAATAATATATTACATTCTCTTTTTAAAGTCTGGAAATTATGGAACAAATGGCACTCCTTCAAGAGACATCATATGAAAAACTTTACAGGTGGGCACAAGGTATGTGACTAGTTCAGTAAGTTTCTGACAGAAGGAGTTATACAAGTTTTGTGTTACTTAAGCAGAATGTATCAAGCATACCAAAGTCAAACATTGAAGATTCTCAATCATGTTGGCAAAAATATTAATTGAAAAGTTCTACATATATGTGATTCATAATAAATCATTATATTTTTCTTTGAAATGCAAAACAGCTTTTTGTCCTTATTGTTATACTGTGGCTACAACTTTACTATTGTCAAATTATTTCAGCTGCTTATAATGCACACTGACCTTCTGTGCTTTAGGCAGCTGACCTTGGCAATTAAATCAAGGCTCAGTGATCAAATTTCCATGAGTAGAAATGTACCAATTCTGTTCACCATTCTCATTGTCTGTAACTTGTGAGCATGTTCTCATTGTGAGGCATGTTTGCCTTTAGACTGGATGTGCACATTTTTTAGTAAAATTAATTATATTGAGTGAAAAGATTTGCATTACTTTGTTGAGGTAAACTCCTACAACAGAGGTTCTGCAAAGTACGTTGTCAGTCATGGATTGATGTTGATGGACTTTAGGTGTTCACTGGTTTATGTCTTAATGTTTCCTTCCTTTCCTGAAAATGGTGACTTCTGCTTGGGCTGTGCATTTCATGCTTGGCAGAAGTCTCAGACATAGTCAAAACAGTGAATGTTGGCCTGATACTGTCATCCTCAATAATCTGGCTGTGCACAAGATCTCTGCTAACTTTAATCTCTTCGCTCTCACAAGTGGAGTCAATCATAGACGTCGACTGCCTCCCCAGTTGGGATTAGCTAACTCAATACAATCGTAAAGCTAAAGGTGGATCATTTCTAATCTGCATGGCTGGAGATAATAGAGAATTATTCTGATGCCGTTGAATATACAAGTGCATTGCTGATCGGCACCGTCCGGGATTCCTGATGCCAGTGCCATCTTTAAAGCTCAGACAGGCACCCGCTCGGGTATTGGTAGTCTGGAGCTGCCATACACATTTCCTGTCAATTGCCCCAGATACGTTGGGCAGTGAGAAAACGGCACCCACACTTTGCCGACAGGGGCCTGGAAGTACTAATGGTTGGAGGTGCATGCGACCACTGATCATGGAGCATGGCCGGAGATGTTGGTGTCTGCTGTTGAATATAGAAGGCTGGAGGAGCAAGCAGAGCTGGAATCATATGTAACTCCTCTGACATTCATACCAGGAAAATGCTGGTGTCTTTCTGGCAGGAGAGAGAATGGCAAATTGCATATCAATGAGCTGAGATGCCATAATAATATTAATACAGATGTTAATGCAGGCAGGTAGGCGCCTCATTGCTAAGTGGTGACAATCTTGTCTTGACTTCAACACTTGGTCAGAAAGTTAAACTCTGCACTCTCAACATCGGGGATCTCCTTACTGCTTGATCTCATGCAAAATTCCCAACTTTCTTGTCAATGTTAACCTTATCAAATGGCTGGGAATGTTCCTCCCAATTTTACAATATGCTGTTTTATTTTATTGCTGAATAAATTAAGTCTCTTCTCTACTTAATTGGGCTGACTAGCAGCCGTGTGAGGACACATCATTTGAATTACTTCCTCTGCCGTGGTGCAGCCCACATTCTCTCAGTTGTTTTGCAGTGGACTCTTGAGTTCCCATTTTCTGATGCTCCGGGATTTGCAGGAAGACCTCGCATCCAGCTGACCAAACGCTTTCAATGCTTTTCTCTGACCGGCATGTCCGAGCAGTAGTTGGTGGACTCATGCATCGATGAGGAAAGAAGTGCTGAGAAGATTGTAATTGCTGATTCGAAGTCGAGACGACTTCAACCTTGGTGCAGCCACTGCAACTGTGACTTGACATTGCAGGGCCCTTTCTGACTGATAGAAGATCTTGTTTGTGTTCCAGTACTGAGTGCTTTCATGCATTTCTGCTGGGAAAAAAATATCTTGCTTTGGTCTGCCTGAAACTTGATGGTCTTCCTGAACAAAGGGTTGACCCTGACAGTGTGTTGCAGACTGGCACATTCCAAAGCATGTGCTGAGGAATGCACTAAAGCTCGAGGCAGAATTTTTTCATGGGATAATTTCATTCTTTCTTTCTTCCATGGGATGTGAGCATCCTTGACAAGGCCAGCCTTTTTTACCAAACCCTTATTGCCCTTGAACTGAGTGGCTTGCTACACCATTTCAGAGGTCAGTTAGGAGTCATCCATGTTGTTGTGGGTCTGGTGCCATGTGTCACCCAGATTGGTAAGTATGGCAGATTTCCTTCCCCAAAAGGATATTAATGTGCCAGAGAGGTCATTGCAGCAATCATTATTAGTTGTCATGGCCATTATTACTGAAACTAGCTTTATCTTCCAGCTATTTTAATTGAATTTAAATTGCACCAACTCCCACACTGAAGTTTGGGTCCATATTGTGAAGAACATGAGCCTGCAACTCTGGATCACTAGTCCAGTGAAATTACCATTATAGCTTCAAAATTACTGTTAGCAACTTTGGGCTTCTGAAAAGTTTCCTTGGGTAAATTCATTTCTTTGAGATTTCCAATTGGGAAAGGAATACACAAATGGTGCACCCAATACTCGGAAACTGAAGATAATAACACTTCAGTGTAAATTATTAACTGTGTGCCTCTATTCCTAATGATACACACATTCTCCATGTTCTTCATTGAAACATATAGCTCTTGACTCGGTCATTCAATATGACAAGTGCTAATGGAAGGTAGCAGCGAAGCTGACCAGGCTTTATTCATTCATGGGATATAGACATCACTGGCTGGGCCAACATTTACTGCCAATCCTTAATTGCCCTTTGACTGGCTTGCTAGGGCCATTTCAGAGGACAGTAAGAGTCAACCGCATTACTCTGGGTTTTGAGTCACATTTAGGTCAGACCAAGTAAGGATAACAGATTTCCTTCCTTTGGACATTAGTGAACAAAATGTATATTTGCAACAATTGACAGCACCTTCCATGGGTTAGCTTTTAATTCCAGATTTTTATTCAAGTTTCACCATGTCTCCAGAACATCAACCTGAGGTCCAGTGATATCTCCACTTCCACTGATCAAAGCTGATGAAAAGAAAATCTTAATTTTTTCTAATTATTTGTAATTTTAATGTTCTACTAAGCTTTTGTCTTCCAATTGTAGGTTAGGTTGCAGAAGATGCAACCTTTGTTTCTGAAATCATAACAGTGCAATTGAAATACAGAGCAGTGGGTTGATGAAAATCATCTTCCCTGTCCCATGTTCTACTTGCTTCAGATTCAGAGACATATGGTGAACTTGTCTGCCACATTTTGTGATGAGGTACCATTATGAAAGGGATTAAGCCAGAGGTTGAAGTTCATTCTAGGACAAAAATGGCAGAGAGGTTCTATCAAGGAATTCTGTCTTTTTTAAACATGTCTGTATAAAATTTCCCAGTACTTTAGAACATATAAACTTCCCAGAATGAAACAGTAAATTTCTAGGTTTCATCCCTGTTGTATTCTGAGTTGCTGATCTCAGCTGGAACAGTTATTATATGCAGGACAGAACTTGAGCAGCCTCAGATAAGTCTCCTGGAGTTTAATAGAATCATCTTTAACTGGGGAGTAGTTACAATGTGGAATTTGCTACCACATTGATCAGTTGAGTCAAATAATGCAGATGCATCTAAGATGAAGCTGGGTAAACATATGAGGGAGAAAGTCATAGAGATATGTTGATGGGGTTGGGTTGGGTGAGAGAAGAATAAGTACCAGTTCTGTTAAGACCATAAGATGTAGCAGCAGAAATAGGTTATTCAGGCTCTTAAGTCTGCTCCACTCTCAATGAGACCATGGCTGCTCTAGTAATCCTCAACCCCACTTTCCTGCCTTTTTCTTATTTCTCTTGATTCCCTTACTGATTAATAATCTGTCTATCATTGCATTAAATATACTTAATGATCCAGCATCAACAGCCCTCTGTGGTAAAGAAATCCACACATTCAATACCCTCTGAGAAATGAAATTGCTCCTCATTTCTGTCTTAAATTGGTGACCCTCTTATTTTGAGATTATGCCTTTGGACATAGACTGTCCCACAAAGAGAAATGACCTTTCCGCATCAAGTCCCCTGAGAATCTTGTAGATTTAAAAGGTCACCTCTCATTCTAGAATTTGATTTGATTTGTTATTGTCACATGTACTGAGTTACACTGAAAAGAATTGTTTTGCGTGGTATTCAAGCAGATCAAATCAAACATACATACACCAGGGTAAAAGAACAGAATACATAATATAGTGTGACGATATTATGGTGTTTTAAGGTGTATTTTATCCTGGTTTCTTTTAGACAGAGAGATTGGGGGCAGGCGCCAAGCAGTCTATGAGAAGATAAACAACTTGTGAAGCCTTGTGTGTTTCTTTTAAAAGCTGAAACAAAAGAAGCAACCTGAATGGATGTGATCAAGCTCCCACCCACAGAACCAGGGATTTGTAGATCTTACTTTTTAGCAGCCGTTTCTGTTGGTGTCTTGAGGAAGTGGAAACTATTTTTTCTTCTCTTGTTTATAGCCAGAAGTTAGGGGTTCTCTTCCTGGCCTGTAGGATTTCATGTGAGACAAAATCTATTTTCTGTGTGTGTTTATGGGATTTTACTATATCGGTGCAGTTATTTAATAAAAGTCACCTTATCTATTATTCTTTAAGCTTTCCAATTGAGTTAAATAATTCTAATTTCTTCTTTCTTTTGGCATATTTTGACTATAGTGTTTGAACAAAGTGTGTTTTGCTTAATGTCAAATAGTTTGACCAATCGAATTGCATCGGGAATGCAACACCTGATGTTTACCTTTAAAATAAGAAAATGTTCGGGTCTGGGCTGCCTTCTTAAAATATTTTGAGGGGGTCTGGTCTGGTCCAGAGCAATAGTGTTACAGCTACAGAGAAGGTGCAGAGAGAGATCAACTTTAATATTTAATAGGTCAATTGAAAAGCCTGATAACAACAGGGAAGAAGCTGTTCTGAATCTGTTGGCACTTGTTTTCAAAATTTTGTATTTCTTGCCTGATGAAAGAGGGTGGAAGAGAGTGTAACTGGGGTGGGAGGGGTCTTTGATTATGTTGGCTGTTTCTGGAGGCACTGGGAAGTGTATACCTTGCATGATGGACTGGGCTGTGTTCACGATTCTCTGTAATTGTTTGAGACCTTGGACAGAGCAGTTGTCATAGCATGCTGTGATATGATGCTTTTTATAGTGCATCCATAAAAATTGGTAAACATCATTGTGGACGTACTGAATTTCCTTAGCCTTCTAAGGAAATAGAGGCATTGGTGTGCTTTTTTGACCATCGCATTGTTGTGGATGGATCAGGACAGATTATTAGCAGCATCACTCCTAGGAACCTGATGCTCTCGACCATCTCCACCTCAGCACCATTGATACAGACAGAGGCCTGTTCTCCACTCCATTTCCTGAAGTCGATGACCACCTCCTTCATTTTGCTGACATTGATGAAGAGATTGTTATCTTAACACCATAACACTAAGCTGTCTATGTCTTTCCTGAATTCTGTGTTGTCGTTGTTTGAGATCTGGCTAATCACGGTGGTAACTTCAGCAAACTTGTGAATGGAGTTAGAGCAGAATTTGGCCACACGATCATGAGTGTAGAGAGTAATAAAGGGCAGAATATGCAGCCTCGTGGGGCACTGGTGTCGAGGATTATCATGAAGGAGATGTTGTTACCTATCCTTACTGATTGCGGTCTGTGGGTCAGGAAGTCGAAGATCTAGTTGCAAGAGAGGGAGCAGAGTCCTTGGTCTCTGAGTTTGGAGATGTGTTTGGTTGGAATTATGTTGTTGATGGCGGAGCTAAAATCAGTAATTAACAGTCTGATGTAGGTATCCTTGTTATCCAGATGTTCCAGGAATGAGTGGAGGGCCAGGGAGATGGCGTCTGCTGTGGACCCTATTGTGGTGATAGGTGAATTGTAGAGGGTCAAGGTAATCTATGAGACGGAGTTGATGTGTGCCATGACTAACCTTTCAAAGGACTAGATAATTATGGATGTCAGAGCCACTGGGCCATAGTCCTTAAGGCATGCTGCTTGATCTTTCTTTTGCACCAGGATGATAGTGGTCTTCTTGAAGAATGTAGGCATTTCAGAATATCATAAGGAAAGGTTAAAGATATCTGCAAATGCTCCCGCCAGCCAATCTGCTCAGGACCTGAGTGCACGGCAGGGGACTCCATCCGGGCCAGTCGCTTTCTGTGGGTCACTCTCAAGAAAGCCGATCTGACAACTGCAGCACTAACTGTGGGTACAGGTGCACCTGAGGCTGTCAGGGCAGGTGACATTGTCTTATTAACTTTCACTTCAAAATGTGCTTAGAATGAATTGAACTCATCGGGGAGGGATGTTTGTTGCCAGCATTTCAATTTGACTTTGCTTTGTAAGCCATTATATATCGTGTAAGCCTTGCCACAGTTGACGGGTATTCATATGGTTAGTATGGGACTCTCGTCTGGTATTGTGTCTTGGTGCCTCAGATTTTGAAAAGGTCATACCTAGGTTTCCTGTATAGGTCAGGGTCACTTGACTTGAATGCCTCAGACCGAGACTTCAGTAGAGGGTAGATCTCCCAGTCCATTCATAGTTTCCAGTTGGGGAACACTTGGATTAACTTCTTTGGCACACAGTCCAGTACACACTTACTGGTGAAGTATGTAACAGTAGTGGCGCATATATTTAGATTGGCAGTTGCGTATTGAATAAGGACCAGTCCATCGACTCTAAGCAGTCATTTAGTAGCTCATCCATTGCCTCAGACCAGCACTGCATGACTTTCTCTCCTTGATGGTTGTGTAGTAATGGTCAAGCGTGTTTAGACCCCCGGTCGGTCATTCTTCTACACTTCCGGTAAGTACAGGCACAAACTACTCATTTTGTCCTCAGGCGACAGTCCTGCCATACCTGGTTCTGGATCCGTGGTGCTGGAAGAGCACAGCAATTCAGGCAGCATCCGAGGACAGGCAAAATCGACGTTTCGGGCAAAAGCCCTTCATCAGGAATAAAGGCAGAGAGCCTGAAGCGTGGAGAGATAAGCTAGAGGAGGGTGGGGGTGGGGAGAGAGTGGCATAGAAGTGTTCCGAGGCGGAAGATGAGGCGTTCTTCCTCCAGGCGTCTGGTGGTGAGGGAGCGGCGGTGGAGGAGGCCCAGGACCTCCATATCCTCGGCAGAGTGGGAGGGGGAGTTGAAATGTTGAGCCACTGGGCGATTTAGTTGTTTGGTGCGGGTGTCTCGGAGATGTTCCCTAAAGCGCTCTGCTAGGAGGTGCCCAGTCTCTCCAATGTAGAGGAGGCCGCATCGGGAGCAACGGATACAATAGATGATATTAGTGGATGTGCAGGTAAATCTTTGATGGATGTGGAAAGCTCCTTTGGGGCCTTGGATAGAGGTGAGGGAGGAGGTGTGGGCGCAGGTTTTACAGTTCCTGCGGTGGCAGGGGAAAGTGCCAGGATGGGAGGGTGGGTCGTAGGGGGGCGTGGACCTGACCAGGTAGTCACGGAGGGAACGGTCTTTGCGGAAGGCGGAGAGTGGTGGGGAGGGAAATATATCCCTGGTGGTGGGGTCTGTTTGGAGGTGGCGGAAATGTCGGCGGATGATTTGGTTTATGCGAAGGTTGGTAGGGTGGAAGGTGAGCACCAGGGGTGTTCTGTCCTTGTTGCGGTTGGAGGGGTTGGGTCTGAGGGCGGAGGTGCGGGATGTGGATGAGATGCGTTGGAGGGCATCTTTAACCACGTGGGAAGGGAAATTGCGGTCTCTAAAGAAGGAGGCCATCTGGTGTGTTCTATGGTGGAACCGCTCCTCCTGGGAGCAGATACAGCGGAGGCGGAGGAATTGGGAATACGGGATGGCATTTTTGCAAGAGGTAGGGTGGGAAGAGGTGTAATCCAGGTAGCTGTGGGAGTCGGTGGGTTTGTAGAAGATGTCAGTGTCAACTGCCATACCTGGTATCAGCCTCGTAAACCTTCTCTGGTCTGCTTCTAATGCCGGCATATCCTCCCTTAGATAAGGGGCTCAACACTGTTCACAGTATTCCAGTTGTGATCTGAGTAGTATCTTGTGTAGTTTTATCAAAATGTCCCTATTTTTGTACTCCATTCTGTTTGAAATAAAGGCCAACGTTCCATTTGTCTTCCTTAAAGTTTGGGAGAATGTTGTGCTGTAAGCATCATGTAACACTCAATCATATATTGAAAATTAAAATTCAAACATTAAAAATGTGAAACAATTTTGATATTTTGTATTATTCATTGCAGCTGAATGTCGAACCCTGACTCAAGAATCTTGTGATATTTCTCCAGCACAAACTCAAGCTATGGAGGCCCTGCAAGACAGGCCTGTGCTCTACAAGTTAGTACTGCTTTGTGTAATGAAGCAAGTTTAACATCACTATGTTACTTTTAAGAAAGTCTGTTGAAATGTCGAGCAAATTTACTTTTATTGCCTGAATCTGTTTCTTTGAACTCAGTTTAATCTTTTGATTCTTCTAAAGTGAGTGCATTGGAAGGCTCACACCTTGACTTGAACAATACAGTTTTAAAAAGATCCTACTTTTGATCCACTATCTAAGTATGACCCAAGTGGCTTATTTGTTTCTTTTTCCCTCTCAACTGTTTCTGACCCTAATTCTGAAGAAGTACTCAAAACATTAACTCTCTATCTCTGCTGATGCTGCCAGACCTGCTCAGTTTTTCCAACACTTTTTCTTTCCCACCTTTTCCTTTTTTTCTCAAATCCATTGTTTGTTTGGGCACATTCCAATTTTGGATTGAACTTTTGAAGAGTAGTCCTCAAGTATTTTTGTAGTATGGATTTCCAAAGCAAGAATTACAAAATGGAGTGCTGCAGGTTAATTCTCCAGTCTTGAGTCTTTGTGTATGAAGGCTGTTTTATATCCAAAGGAAAGCTTAACAAAGATGAAAATGACTTAAGTTTGAGTTTGAAGTTGGTGCATCTGCATCTGTCTAATTTTTTTTCAGAGAAATTGCTGATCTTTGCAATGATGCACATGTCAAATTATCTGCAACACAGTTCACAATCTCCTCAGGTTCATGTTACTCTGTCCAGTGTTCTTGTTTTGTGTGAGGTTGAAGAGAGAGAAATCATGTTTTGAAGCAATCTATTTCATAAAATAACATACAGATTATCGGTGTTATTTTCCTGCAGATAGGTATAAGATGCAGTGCAAAAAAATCAAATATTTGTTGGCAATTATGATTTGATATAGGACATAAATGATTTGGATGCGAGCATAAGAGGTACAGTTAGTAAGTTTGCAGATGACACCAAAATTGGAGGTGTAGTGGACAGCGAAGAGGTTACCTCCGATTACAACAGGATCTGGACCAGATGGGCCAATGGGCTGAGAAGTGGCAGATGGAGTTTAATTCAGATAAATGCGAGGTGCTGCATTTTGGGAAAGCAAATCTTAGCAGGACATATACACTTAATGATAAGATCCTAGGGTGTGTTGCTGAATAAAGAGACCTTGGAGTACAGGTTCATAGCTCCTTGAAAGTGGAGTCGCAGGTAGATAGGATAGTGAAGAAGGCTTTTGCCGATTTTACTGCTCCTCGGATGCTGCCTGAACTGCTGTGCTCTTCCAGCACCACTAATCCAGAATCTGGTTTCCAGCATCCGCAGTCATTGTTTTTACCATAGTGAAGAAGGCATTTGGTATGCTTTCCTTTATTGCTCAGAGTATTGAGTATTGGAGTTGGGAGGTCATGTTGCAGCTGTACAGGACATTGGTTAGGCCACT